>NW_028274812.1:147788836-147946622 GCF_037043125.1 Eumetopias jubatus
ACACACATTACCTGCCAAGACTAAATCATGAAAAAATAGAAAGTCTGAACAGACCTACAAACATTATGGAGATTGAATTAAAACTCTCCCAACAAAGTAAAGCCCAGGACCAGATGGCTTCACAGGTGAATCCTACCAAACATTTAAAAAACAATGAATGTAAATCCTTCTCAAACTCTTCCAAAGGCTGAAGAGTAGGAAATACGTCTAAACTCATTTTATGAGGTCAGCATTTCCCCACTATCAAAACCAGACAAATACATCACAAGAAAAGAACTACAGGCCAATATCCCTGATGAATATAGATGCAGAAAATTTAAACAAAGTCTAGCAAACTGAATCCAACAATATATTAAAAGGATTATATATCATGACCAGAGGAATTCATTCCTGGGATGCAAGGATGGTTCAATACCCACAAATCAATCAATGTGATACACAACATTAATAAAATGAAGGATAAAAATCATATGATTATCTCAAAAGACAGAGAAAAAGCATTTGACAAAATTCAACACCTTTTCATGATAAAAGCTCCCAACAAACTAGGAATAGAAGGAGAGCCCCCTCAATATAATAAAGTCTGTATATGAAAAGCCCACAGCTAATATCATACTAAACAGTGAAAAACTGAAACCTTTTCCTCTAAGAGCAGGGACAAGGCAAGGATGCCCATTCTGACCACTTCCTTTCAACATAGTAGTGGAAGTTCTAGCCAGAGCAATTAGGCAAGAAAAAAGAAATAAAAGGCATCCAAAAAATAAGTCATAAAGCATCCAGAAAGTAAGAAAAAAGAATTGTAAACCCTAAAGACTTCATTAAAACTGTTAGAATTAATCGATAAATTCAGTTTAGTTGCAGAATACAAAATTAACATACAAAAGTTAGTTATGTTTCTATACACTAACAATGAGCTATCTGAAAAGGAAATTACGAGAAAAATCCCATTCATAATAGCTCCAAAAGAGTGAAATACCTAGGAATAAACTTAACTGAGGAAGTGGAAGGAAGACTTGTATACAGAAACCTATAACACTGATGAAAGATATTAAACAAGACACAAACAGAAAGATGTCCCATGTTCACGGGTTGGCAGATTTAACACTGTTTAAATGTCCATACTACCCAAAGCAATCTAAAGATCAATGCAATCCCTATCAAAATCCCAATGGTATTTTTTACAGAAATAGAAACATTATTATAAGTTTCATATCGAACCACAAAAGACCACTTATAGTCAAATCAATCTTGAGAAGAACAAAGCTGAAGGCATCACACTTCCTCATTTCAAAACATATCACAAAGCCACAGTATTAAAACAATATGGTACTGGCATAAAGACAGACATATAAACCAATGGGACAGAATAGTGGGCCCAGAAATAAATCCAGGCATATATGGTACTGATCTTTGACAAGGGTGCCAAGAATACCAGTGGGGAAAGGATAGTATCTTCAATATATAGTGCTGGGAAAACTGGATATTCACATGCAAAAGAATAAAATTGCATCCTTAAATCAACACAAAATGAATTAAAGACTTAAATGTAAGACCTGAAACTGTAAAATTCTAGATAAAAAGCTAGTGAAAAGCTTCATGACATTGGTCTTAGCAATGATTTTATGAATATGACACCAAAAGCATAGGCAACAAAAACAAAAATAAGCAAGTGGGACTACATCAAACTGAAAGTCTTCTGCATAACAGAAAGAAAAAAATTAGTGGAAACAAATCTCTTGGTAGACTGAAAAAGCAACTTAACACAAGGGGAGAAATTATTTGCAAACCATGTGTCTGACAAAGGATTAATCTCCAAAATAGATAAGAAATTCCTACAACACAAAAAACAAACAAACAAAAAACTAATCACCTGATTTAAAAATGGGCTAAGGACTTGAATAGACATTTCTCTGATGAAAACATACAAATAGTCAACAGGTATATAAAAGATGCACAACATCACTAATAATGAGGGAAAAGCAAATTAAACTATGATGAGATATTCTCATTCCACCTGTCAGGATGGTTATTATAAAAAAAATAAAATACAACAAGTACTGGCAAGGATGTGGACAAATTGCAACTCTTGCACACTATTGGTTGGAATGCAAAATGGTGCATCAGCTATAGGAAACAGAATGGAGCTTCCTTAAAAAATTAAAAATAGAACTAGCATATAATCCCACAATCCCACTTCTGGGTATTTATCTAAAATAATTGAAATCTGGATCCAGAAGAGATATTAGTACTCTTTTCATCATCACTGCAGAACTATTCACAGTAGCTAATATGTGAGACATACCTAAATGTCTCTAGATCAATAGATAAAGAAAATGTGATATGGGCATACACTGGAATACTATTCAGCCTTTAAAAAGAAGGAAATTTTATAATATGTAAAACATGGATGAACTTTGATAACATGATGCTAAGTAAAATAAGTTAGTCACAAAAAGCTGCATGATTCCACTTACATGAGGTGTCTACTATAGTCAAATTCATAGAATCAGAGTGGAATGGAGGTTACCAGGGGTTGAGGAGAGGGGGGAAAAGGGGAGTTACTAATCAAGGGGCATAAGGTTTCAGTCAAACAAGATGAACAAACTCTAAAGATCTCCTGTAAAACATTGTACCTACAGTCAACAATAATGTACGGTATACTTAAAAATTGGTTAAGATAGGGGTGCCTGGCTGGTTCAGTCTCTAGAGTGTGTGACTCTTGATGTTGGAGCGGTGAGTTCCAGCCCCACACTGGTGGTAGGGTCTACTTAAAAAAAAAGATTGGTTAAGAGAAGAGATCTCATGGTCAAGTGTTTTTACCAAAATAGAATAAGAAAGTTTCTAAAAGGACATTACAGGGACAATTAACAGTCTGAATAAGCCCTCTTTATTAGATAATGGTATTATATCAATGTTAATTTCTGATTTTGATAATTATGCTGCAGTTATGTAAATGAATATTATTATTAGGAAACATACACTGAAGTATTTACAGGTAAAGGATCATCATGGTCTACAACTTCCTCTCCAAAGAGCCATCAAAAATTTTATATATATATATAATAGGGTAAACTAAATGAGATAAAATGTTCATATTTGGGAAATCTGGATGATGGGTAAGTAGGAATTCTTTGTTCTATTCTTGTAACTTTTCTGTAAAAATAAAATTACTTTAAAAGTAATAGTTAAAAGTAAAAGAATGAAATATAAACTAGAATAGTCAAGTCATCTAACAACGTTCCACATTTGGTTAATGGCAGATCTGGACATGCTATGCCTTTGTCACCCCAAACTCTGTGCTCCCTTCCTTCTGTGCTCAGTCACTTAAATACTAGCCTTTTCTCTGCACTTACAGGAACACAGATTCTATTTTTTACAACAAAAATTTGATCCATTCAGTGAATACTGCTTTCCCCAGAGAGAGGAAAACATCTCTGGACTGAATTCACTTGTTAATTTATGCCCAGTGCAGAATCTTACAAAGTTTGCATTATGAAGAAACCGATTCAACTTTTGGCTGAGTTTGAGGAGACAGCAAAGCTCCGTTAAGGCACCTTAGATAACCCCTTTCTGAGCTCAGAACCAAAACAAAGGAAGACGAAACAAAGCCAAAACAAAAAACAAAAAAAACTTAGAAGACCTGACCTCCAAATTCTCTTACATCAAATAGTTAGGAACATCCAACAAGAAACAGAATGAAGAGTGAATTTCCAAAGAGAACTCCCCATTAGCACAAATGAATGCTCAGGAATACATCAGTGAGTTCACCTATTAAGTAGAAAGAGGATAGGATTGTTCCTTACTGCTCTACAATTAAGCAGAAGGAATGGATGTATCTGCTTTTTTTTCTGCCAAAGATCATTCTAAAAGCGTCTTGAAAAGGAGTCATTTTCGAGCAATAGCTCCCTGGGAGCTGTAGAAATAAGCTTCCTCAATCTGGGGAATTGTTTCCCTAAAACTTGATGCCAATTCCCTTTAATTAAGTCTTACATTTATGCTTTCTGCACCTCCGTTAGGTTACTTAAAATATTTTTTGAAATTTTAAATCTGTCTTCCAAAAAGAAAACAATAAATAACTTAAGAAAATAAATCTGAAATTTCACACTTTTTGTCTTGGTTGTCGTTTTCCAGAATGATTATGCGTTCACAGTAACTCCCACATACACTGCAGTTGCTCTAAGTATAAAGGAAAAACACCCCAATGTGGCGGATAAAAGCTTGTCATGGGTTAGCCCTACCCTTTCCAGCCTCATTTCTCACCTGCATCTGTGCATCCCTCAGTCCTCTGCGCCTTGCCTGGGTTCCTCTGCCTGGATGACTCTATGCTCTACCTCTCTTTCCTACATAATTCTTCCTTTTCTTTGCAACTCAAGTCTCTCCTTCTCTGACTTCCCTGATTAAGTGAAATGTCTTGCGTATGTTCTCCTAAATCTTAGTCATTATTTTTGTGCATTTATCATAGTCATGACATTTTCTTTCTCTTGGTGATCATGTAATTGATTTCCATCTCCTCCTCCTTCCCGCTAAGCTCTTACCTCCTTTGAGGTGGAGCCCAGAACTGCCAAGCTTACCTTTCCATATTTTGGAGGAGTAGGCATACAATACATAATCCTTTAAATAATTGAGGGAATGAATGAACTTCATAACTGTCAGCTAAAAGAGATGAAGGTAGATCCACATCTTGGGACCGGCTACTAGAGTTGTGTGTGCATGCAGAATTCCTCCAGAACTCATTTCAGTGGTCTCAGATCCAGAAGTATAACGTCTTGAAATTGGCATGCTGGCCCAGAGTCATGACAACTCTAACCAGATGTCTGCCTGTGGTGTCCTAATTTAAGTCTACATAGAAGAGGGATTAAGAATCCTATAAAATATAACATCAAGAAGTAAAATATCTCCCCATAATACCTTATGTTTCCTTAATGCCAATTTTTATTTAATCTATTACTTTAAAAAAGTCAAAGATTTTTTTCAGTGGTTCACAGGCACCCAAGAACCTAGGAGGTCAATGAACATCTTTATTCAATTAATTAACATATACTGTATTATTTGTTTCGGGGGTACAGGTCTGTGATTCTACAGTCTTACACAATTCACAGTGCTCACCATAGCACATACCCTCCCCAACATCCATCACCCAGCCACCCCATCCCTCCCACCCCCCACCACTCCAGCAACCCTCAGTTGGTTTCCTGAGATTAAGAGTGTCTTACGGTTTGTCTCCTTCTCTGGTTTCATCTTGTTTCATTTTTTTCCTCCCTTCCCCTATGATCCTCTCTTGTTTCTCAAATTCGTCATATAAGTGAGATCATGATACTTGTCTTTCTCTGATTGACGTACTTCCCTTAGCATAATACCCTCTAGTTCCATCCATGTCATTGCAAATGGCAAGCTCTCATTCCTTTTGATGGCTGCATAATATTCCATTGAATATATATACCACATTTTCTTTATCCATTCATCTGTCGGTGGACATCTGGGCTCTTTCCACAGTTTGGCTATTGTGGACATTGCTGCTATAAACACTGGGGTGCAGGGGCCCCTTCAGATCACTACATTTATGTCTTTGGGGTAAATACCCAGTAGTACAATTGCTGGGTCATAGGGTCGCTCTATTTTCAACTTTTTGAGGAACCTCCATACTGTTTTCCAGAGTGACTGCACCAGCTTGCATTCCCAGGTCAGTGAACATCTTGAAAGAATATACAAAATTTATCCACATGTCTGTGGCTTTTTGCTTTTCTTTTTGGTGGTAGTTATAAGCCAGTTTTCATCAGATAATCTAATGAGTTCATGTGCCATACAATTTTAAGAACTATTATTCTAAACCATATGGACATTGTTTGATTTTATAAATAAAATTATTTGAAATGCAAGACCATGACTTTAAACTAAGAAATACTAGGTTAAGACCCTAGCTTGATTATTTATTTACTAGCTGTGATTTGGGCAAGTTACCTCGCTTCTCTCTGATTCTGTTTTCTCATCCATAAAATGCATAATAATGCTTACTTTTATGAGTATTTTTAGCGATTTAAAGGTATGTGAGAAAATACACAAAGTGAAACATAGTAAGTGTTCAGTAAATTGCAACCATTTTTCATCTATGTATGATTAAGTAAGATGGCTTGAGTTTAGAAAACCAGCAGAATCTATTTTTAAATAGCTTGAATTAAAAATTTTCCAATTTTATTTTAGAAATTCTGTCTACGATTGATCTTGAACATCCACGTAGTTAAATCCACAGAACCATATGATAAATCACCAGTTGAGAGGCAGAGAATCATTGAGAATGCAGGTGTAATGAGAGGTTGCAGAGATCAGAGCTCCCAAGCAGTAGATCTGATATTGAGATTAAGCTGATTTCAGACTAAAAGGTTTGAATAAATTGACCAAAAAAAAAAAAAAAAAGAGAGACAAAAAAAAAAAACCTCCCTAGGCCCCGCTGGGAGTCGAACCCAGGATCTCCTGTTTACGAGACAGGCGCTTTAGCCAACTAAGCCACAGAGCCAACCGGGCAGCAGGTCAGGGTACTTTTCTGATCAAACTCTCCTGCATTAGGCGAAAGGCCGCGCGGCCCGCCGGCTCCAGCGCGCAGGAACGGCCCCCGGCCGCAGCGGGAGGCGGACGGTGGAGACACGGGAGCTCCGACCCCCGTCCGCACGGCCGCACGGCAGCACGCATGCGCGCGCCCGGCGCCTCGCGCAATTCCGGGCACCGGCGCGGAACGGGAAAGGGAGGCCCGCGCAGCTCTTCCATCCCGCCCGGCTGCAGCACTGCGAGTCACCGACCCAGGGGGCTTCTCAGGGTGAGTGACGGGCAGCTCTAGCAAACTCGGTCACTTACAACTCTTACCAAGTGAACGGCGCTTCCGGCTGTTGGAAGAGCGCACACGTGTGCCCTGAAAACCAAAGCAAACCCAAACCGCCCGACTCCTAGCGCCTTCCAGCCGGCTCGGCCTGAGGACGCAGCGGCATCAGCAGCAGGCGCTCGCTCCGGGCTCACTGACCCGCCCGCTGCTTCAGCCCCCGGGCCCTGGCAGCGACGGGACGGAGCCCACCCGCGCCCCAGAGGGTGACGAAGGTGCAGGTGGACACGCGGCTCGCGGCGGCTGCCGAGCAAATGCCTCGCTCGCCACTCTTCGTCTTGCTGTTTGCAGAGGCTGCTCTCCTGTATTTTCCCCATGGAGCCTCAGCTTGGGGGAGCTAAATACACATCACCTGATTGTCCAGTCCCTACGAAAAGCATTCATTCTTCAATGATTGCACCCAAGTTTTCTGCCTTTGATAAGAATAAGGGGCTCACAGGGAGGGACGTGAGCTCACCAAAACTAGTAAGTCCCACTGCCCGTCAGCGTGGCTCCCGCTGCCTGGTTACAATGCAACGGCGAGGAATTCTGTGTTTACCCACGCGAGGCTACAAGGGGCTCTGGGATGCTGAGGCCTTTGAATCGCAGAGCCTTTTTTAACTCCTTTCTTGAGCCAAATATTCTGGCGTTCCTATTTTCCATCCAACTCCGAATGTTTTTGTAGTGAGTATAAGCTTGGTTTCTTGCAAACCAGGATGGTCACTTTTAAATTTATGTTAGCAATCCTCTATGACCAGGACGACACTGCCACTCCATTTACTGTGTATTTACCGAGTGTGGAAAGCAGCACGCCCAAATCATAATGGACCAGGGATCATGGCATTTCTGCATTCTAATTAGCTGCACCGTTTATGGTAAGGACTGCGTAAATTTCAGTCCCAAAAGTGCAGCTGGGATGCCAACATGTACAGTGAAGCATTGCCCAACAGGAGTGCTACTTTTTAAATTTTTATTTATTTATTTGACAGAGAGGGAACAGAAGCAGGGGGAGTGGGAGAGGGAGAAGCAGACTCCCCGCTGAGCAGTGGGCCCCATGCCTGCGCAGAGCCCAGTGCTGGCCGGATCCCAGGACCCTGAGATCATGACCTGAGCCAAAGGCGGGCTTAACGACTGAGCTTAACGGCTGAGCCACCCAGGCAACCCAAGAGGGGTACTCTTGAGAGCCTACTACGTGTCAGGTGCTGACAGGAGTTCTATGCATACAACTAGGTAGAAGATGGCCATAGATGATAGAAAATGAAACAAATTTTAATAAAGTTTGTAAATGTTACAATAAAAAATACAAGATAATAGATGAACACTTAGTACGGGCTGGTAATATGGTTATGTACTCCGTACTATGTGCATGGCTCAGTACATTTTTTGGGCATTTCCCTTTATTAGATTTTTCCTAAAAAAATGTCATATATAACACACAAACTATACAAGCAGCACTTGAAAACATCTTTGAGGGGCACCTGGGTGGCTCAGTCGTTAGGCGGCTGCCTTCGGCTCAGGTCAGATCGAGACCCGCATCAGGATCCCTTCTCGGTGGGAGGCCTGCTTCTCCCTCTCCCTCTGCCCCTGCCTGTGTTCCCTCTCTCACTGTGTCTCTGTCAAATAAATAAATACGATCTTTAAAAAAAAAAAAAGAAATTTCCTTAAAAAAAGACAATATTTGATACTTTCAAGTTAATTCCAGGTGTTTAACCAAAACAGGAATCTGTGCCAAGGTGTCATGAAATAAATCTGACCAAGGCCCAATAGTAGGAAGGTCTGGAAGGCACTTTAAAAAGAGGCAGAACCAGTGGAACCTAGTCTAATGAGGACCTCCCAGAAATAGACTTGCACTTGGATGTGTGAGTGAATTGAAAGAGCAAATTTAACACGAGACCGCAGAGCAATATGATGTAAAATTGTTGGATTAACATTAGACCCAAAATAGCTAAATGAGGGACATGAGTATGGGTACTGGAACATGGAGATTTTTCGTAATTGCAATGATTTCTCATGACCCCCGGTGAATACTTCTTCTGTTGAGAATAGGGTGAGTCAACATACTATAGCTAATAGGTGTCATCTATGAATTTTGTCCCCCTAAACGTTCATATGTTGACATCCTAAGCCCCAGTCCTTCAGAATGGGGTACAGGTAGTTAAGATCAAGCTTCTCTGAAACATTATATGTATACAATGTATCTATATATATTCGTGTCCTTGTAAGAGGGGGACATTTGGAGACAGACACGCACACATATGAACGTGAAGGCAGGCATCTGGGTGATGCATCTACAAGCCAAAGAACACCAAACATTGCCAGTGAACCACCAAAGCTTGGGGAGAGGCATGGAGCAGAAGAAACAGCCCTGCTGACTCCCTGATCTTAGATTAGTAGCCTCCAGAACTGTGAGATAACACACTCCCACTCTTTACGCCTAGTAGTTTGCCTTACTTGGTCATGGCCAGCCTAGGCATCATCTTCTGAGGAAAAACTATGTTTTTTCCTACATTTTGCCCCAAACTTAACGGAAATAAATTTATTTTAAAAGGGAACTAGTGAATAGGGGGTGATGGGAGGAACGCATGAAAGGTTTCTATACCCTAACTAAAAAGCTGAACAATAATTAAAGTGCAAAGACAGAAAAGGAAAGTAAGGGAAGGAAGGAAGGGAGGGAAGGAGAAAAGCAAAAGAAGCACGCGCCTGATCAGCGGTCCAGGCCCAAAGCTCCTGGAAACAACCAGAGGTGGGGAAAGAGTGGAAATCAATAAGGGCCCCTCAGAATTGGAATACCTGACATACGTGTGGGAAGGAGAGAGCTACGGCCTGGGAAGGAAAAGTTAGGGACTGGGGAGCATGGAAGCTGGGGAGGACTGAAGAATCAAACCGAGTAACAAGGTCAGGGACCGCTACAGGGGGAGTAGGAGCACACAGCAGCCCGCGCCTCGGAGGGGGCTGGAGACGGGGAGCTGCGAGAATGGGGAAAGCGGGAAGGTGGGTGAGCGAGATCTGAGGCTGAGGTGGCTGGTGATTCAGCAGCGGGAATGAGGGGTGCAGGAGGCACTCTGTAGGGGGATGCAGCCGGGGGAGGTGCGGCTCTGGCCACAGAGGGGGAAGGGGGCTCAGTTCCTGGGTCAGTAACACAGGCCTTTAGCATAGGGACACCGTGAAGATCTATTTGCTCTGACATGTTTTTCACCCCTTTTCTTCTTACTGGCAAACACTAGCTTCTTACAAACTTTGCTCATACTTTATGGGAGAATCTCATAATTCTGACCTTGTTCTTCCTTAATTTAAGATGAGTTACTTTAGGATAAAAGAAATCATCATTACACTTACAGTGGATTTCTCATCAGCACTAGAAACTAAAAAAAGAGAAACAACAGACAAATGATGGAATAACATGATTATGGCACTGAGGGAAGATAACTCTGAGATTAAAATTCTTTAGCTAAAGTATTCAAGAATAAGAATAAAATCAAGACCTTTAAAAGTGTGTCATTAACTAAGATCTTAGTTGAGATCAATGTGAAGTAATTAATTCGAGGGAAAAGGGAATTGAGCAAGAAGTAGTGAGATGTGAAAAGCAATGGTGAGCTAAATAAACAGGAAGTTTGTAGCTAAGTTTTTCAGAAGCATTTACTTGAATTATAATAGTAAGTAACATTTGGAGACTTTAGGAAGAACAAGGTGTCTCTGTGAGAGCTGGGTTGCACTCTGACCTACAGAACCATAAGATAATAAATTTGTGGTGTGTTAAGACTAAAACACAAAAAAAGAACAAGGTAGAACCAAACTGTTAGCAAATTACAACATTTTAAAATCCTTGTATTGCTCAAGAAGAGAAGTGGAATATTGGTCATGTTGAGTAGGTGTGATATACCTCTTGTGAATGAGCACCGGGGAGACACCAACATTCACCAGGCTAATGACAAACCGAAGGGGTAACTCTGTGTACTGAGTTTCAGGTGGTAGAGCAGTGCACAATTTAGGACTAAGAGGCATTCATTCATCACTTAGCAAACTAATGAGGCAGAATGCAAATATAGAAGTTGACAATCGGTAGAAATTTGGACAAAGGATACAAAGACTCAGCTCCCAGGGGCGCCTGGGTGGCTCAGTGTTAAGCGTCTGCCTTCAGCTCAGGTCGTGGTCCCAGGGTCCTGGGATCGGGCTCGATCCGAGCCCCGCATCGGGCTCCCTGCTCCGCGGGGAGCCTGCTTCTCCCTCTCCCACTCCCCCTGCTTGTGTTCCCTCTCGCGCTGTGTCTCTCTCCAGCTCCCAGATGAAGAAACATAAAAATCCAACAAATATATGAAATATGCTGAACCTCACCAGTAATTTAACAAATGCAAATTTGGAGACTACTTTTACTTTCATCTATTGGCAGAACTTTTCAAGTTCAGTAATGCCAAGGCTTGGTAGAGGGTGGGAGGTATTATCATTGGTTGTTGCTGAGAATATAAATTTTGCACAAGCAGTATGGCAATATCTAGAAAAGCCAGAGATGTCCTAACTTTATAATTCGGCAATCCCACTTCCAGATACAGGATTCAGCAACTCTTTACAAACTTGTCCAAGGAGACATGTACAGTGATGTTCTTTGTGGCACTGGTTGGGAAGCAAATATTGGACATAAAGCTGTATCTTCTCCAACAGATTAACTACACAACAATTAAAGTTTAAATGTGATGTGTCTCCTTCTATCATAGGGAATTTGTGTGAAATAGATAATAGTGAACAAAAACAACATTGTAATAAATATGTACAGTGGGACAGGTAAATAGTGTAAAATTTTTATAGGCATACATGTGGTGAAATGTATATTAAAATGTACACTGGAAGGGTACACATGGAGAGAGGAAGGGAAATGAAAAGTGATGGGTGAATTATTTTCTTAGAAAAAGAAAGATTTGGGGGCACCTGGTGGCTCAGTCGGTTAAGCAGCCCAGGGTCCTGGGATCAAGCCCCGCATCGGGCTCCCTGCTCAGCAGAGAGCCTGCTTCTCCCTCCCCCTCTGCCTGCTGCTCTGCCTACTTGTGGCTCTCTCTCTCTCTGTCAAATAAATAAATAAATCTTTAAAAAAAAAAAGGAAACAAAGATTTGGATAATGGGTTTATGAGGCCTATTGTAATATTCTTCATATTTATACTTTATTCCATCATTAATTTTATTTTTTATAAAGATTTTATTTATTTGAGAGAGAGAGAATGAGAGAGAGAGAGCACATGAGAGGGGGGAGGGTCAGAGGGCGAAGCCGACTCCCCGCCGAGCAGGGAGCCCGATGCGGGACTCGATCCCAGGACTCCAGGGTCATGACCTGAGCCGAGGGCAGTCACCCAACCAACTGAGCCACCCAGGTGCCCCTCATCATTAATTCTGATTTTAATAAAAGAAAGTGGCATAAACTTTCACATTATCACATTAGAAAAATAATACAGAATAAAGCGAGAGTCCAGTACACTTGCAAATTCCAAGTATTAGCTTATTTGCCACACATGCAGTAGAGCCTCATCCATTCATCAAATATTGCTAGAATTTCTAGACTTTCAAAGCTATGAATTAAATGCCTGAGGGAAATAACAAAGGGAAGAGAAATAGTCTTTGTCCTTTTACATGGCTAAAATGTTAACTGACAAAACAAAATGTATCTGTGGTAATGATACTGTAAATTTCTCTAGAACACATGTTCTGTTCCTTCTTAAAGTGATTCTTATTTCTTCATAAATGCAGGAATCATTGCTTCCCTAGAGAATCGGCACTCTTTTGTTAGATAAAAATTTACACAAGAGAACTGCAGGATCTAAGAACAAAGTGTGACAATTTATTTTTTTGTGTCAACTCAGCTAGGCTATGGCGCCCAGTTCTTTGGTCAAAACCCAGTCTAGTTGTTGTGAAGGTATTTTGTTTAGATGTGATTAACATTTAAACCAGTAGACTTTGAGTGAAGCAGATGACCCTCCATAATGTGGGTCGGCTCCATCCAATCAGCTGAAGGCCTCAAGAGAATATACAGGGTACCCCCAAGGAGGAAGAAATTCTGCTTCCAGATTACATTTGGATTCAAGACTACAACATCACCTCTTACCAGACTTGCCAGACTGCCCTGCAAATTTCAGGCTGTTGTGTGAGCCAATTCCTTAAAATAGATCTCTCCCTTTCGCTGTGTCTCTTTCTACACACACACAATATTGGTATGTTTCTCTAGAGAACCCTGACTAGCACACAAAGTAAGAAGATGCTCAGTGGCTAAGAGAAGAATTCACGTGCTATAAATCCCAGGAGAAGACCAGCACAAACTGAGGGTTCAAGGAACTCCTAGACTCCTAAACCTTACCCTAATTCTCAGCATCACTCTTTCCCCATCAGGCCCCTAAATTTCACGTATAAGACCTGGAGAACTTATAAACTTCACTGATTTAACAATTCAGCTATAGCTGAAGTTGGACAAATATCTATAGTTGAAGCTATCGATGATAATCAGCGACCTCATAATCCCTCACAAACATTATTCTATTACTACAGACACAGAAAGTCTGAGGCTTCCGCTGATGCTTTGAGCTGACCATTAGGATATTTAAGAACATTTTTTCCATTAGCATATTCAATGGATAAGGTATAACCACACCCCCTTGCGTCTCATTCACCCTTCACATTATTGTAGGGCAGAGCACCTCAGTCCCTAAAGTCTTCCTTTCAGTAGGCTGTTCATTCCAGGTGACCGGAGGTGGTAACTTCCTTGTGTTTCAGAGATTATCCAAGCATTGTCAGATTTCCTTCCTTGAGTCTTTGAACTCTCCCAGATTTGCTGCATTTTGCTGAGATCCTTTGGCTTGGAATGCACTCTGGTCATATGCAAATGTCTTAGTGAGACGTGTGATTGGCTTCTTTCTTCCCATCTGGTTTGTCCTCTCTTTGTACCTGAAGACCCAATATAGACAAGAAAGAAGAGAAATTTTTAGCCTTCTATGCTATCTATGTACCTGGACATATTTTATTGTAAATCACCAAGAGATCAGTGGTTTAAAATTAAACTGTGCCAGGACTGCCCCAATACTCCAATGTAGGTCTGTTCTGTCTCATTCTCCTTGAAATGAGAAGAGTAAGGTGTATATTTTCATGAAATGACCTAGGTTCACCTCTAATTTTCTCTAGCCAGAAGGCTTTGTAGAAACTACTAAATGCAGTGAAACTCCGTGTAGGCTCAGAAAAGTTTCATTGTTGCTAAATAAAAGGAGTCTATAGGGGCACGTGGGTGGCTCAGTGTTAAGCGACTGCCTTCGGCTCAGGTCCTGACTCCAGGGTCCTGGGATCGAGCCCCTCACCGGGCTCCCTGCTTCTCCCTCTCCCTCTGCCCCTGCTTGTGCTTCCTCTCTCGCTGTCTCTCTAATGCATAAAATCTTTTTTAAAAAAGGAGTCTTTAGCCTTTTCTTCAATGCTAAGGAATAAAGATCAGCAAGTAGAATTTTCTTTTTCTTTTTTTTTTTTAAGATCTTATTTATTTATTTGACAGAGAGAGACACAGCGAGAGCAGGAACACAAGCAGGGGGAGTGGGAGAGGGAGAAGCAGGCTTCCTGCTGAGCAGGGAGCCCGATGCGGGGCTCGATCCCAGGACGCTGGGATCACGACCTGAGCCGAAGGCAGATGCCCAACAACTAAGCCCCCCAGGAGCCCCGGCAAGTAGGGTTCCCCCCATGTCAGCTCTCTGCTCATTTCTTAGAAAATAGCCCCTTTTCTTTCTATCTTTGCCCCTCCTAATATTCTTTGGGCAGAAAAACTACAGCAAATAAGATCTGGCTTCATCCAATTAAAATAGTCATCTGGTGAAATGTTGTTAAAAACATTATTAATTTTCGGGACTCCTGGGTGGCCCAGTCGGTTGGGCGGCTGCCTTCAGCTCAGGTCATGGTCCCAGGGTCCTGGGATCGAGCCCTGAGTCGGGCTCCTTACTCAGCGGGAGGCCTGCTTCTCCCTCTCTCCCCCTCTGCTTGTGCTGTCCAATGAATAAAATCTTAAAAAAAAACATTGTTAATTTTCTATCAAGGAGCCAGAACCACATGATACATTAAAACAAGCCCTCCCTTACAAAGACTTAGCCTCAAGTTTCCAATATCAACTCCCCTTTTCTAGGAGATAATTTTATTTCAGGAAACTTAAAAGTCTAGGTCAGAGTCTCTCAGATCACTGAGAGTACCTCCAAATTTAAATCTGGGAGAGCAGGATTTAGGGTATATCCTTTCTGTCCCAGAAGGCCCTGAATTATTAAGTGATCTGCTTTCTTCCCAATGACCAGCTTTGCCACTAGGGATCTCAGGGGTAGAGAGGGGAGGGGGAAGGGAGGAGGAGGAGAGAGGGAGAGGGAGAGAAAGGGGCAGGGGGGAGAGTGGGGGGAGAGGGAGGGATGGGGTGAGAGGGAGGGATAGGTAGAGAGAGGGAGGGGGAGAGGAGAGAGAGCATTCTTCTACTTAGCAGAGCGGAAAACGTGGACAAGGTGAGCTCCATCCCATTGACGGCCTCCATCTGCCCCTGACTTGGTCTGCAGACTGCTCACATTATCTATGGCTATCCGAGTGGTCAGTGGTGTCTGTAGATAAACTGAGCCTAACAAGAAAGGAATGAACCTGCAGATGACCTCTCTTATGCCTCTTCCCCACTTTGTGAATATTTGGAGATAATTTCAACAGAGAGTGTCCAGGCCAGTGGTTCTCAATCTTGACTGCTTATTCTAGTCACTTAGGGAGCTTCTAAAAATGCCCGTGTCCATGCCACGTTATAGACAAGTTAAACTGGAACCTCAGAGTGGGATCCAGACGTCAGAAAATGGGAGAGCCGTCAGGGTGACCCCAGTGTGCAGCCACGCTGGAGAACCACTGCATTAGCTCTAAAGACATTCAGAGCTCAGGGAACCCTAATGACGTCTATCCTTCCCCACCCCTCCCAATGCCGCCCGCACAGTGTATTCAACAAATAAAATACTTTAGGGGGGAGACCGTTTCTGAACTGTCCCTAACATTTTTATTGGTTGAACTAAAGGAGAGTCTGTGTGGTTTGGAACAGAGGAATCCAAAAAACAATCTTTGGCCAAGTTGATCACAGTCAGGTGACCCCACGTGACGACAGAAGACAAGATGGAATAATCGCAACAAAAACGTGTTACTGTTGCTCCGTAGGGCTCTCCTGATCCCACAGCGGCGGCCTCGGCTGTGGGCAACATGCCACACGGAAAAGTCCGTGGACTCTCCCCTCAGCGACCCCTCAGCTGGTAGATGTCACGCTACTAGTTTTAATCAGCTCAAAGTGTGGCAGTATCGTTAGGGCCTGCATACATACTGGCAAGAGCAAGTGCGCTTGACTCCGAAGCTAACGTGGTGGGAGCTGCAGGGCACCGCACGGCCATAGGCCCATCCCAAGGCCTACACCTTCATTTTGTGGGGTTTTTTCCTTAAGGACTTGGGCAGCACAAGCAAAGCGTTAAAGAGTCTGACGCAAAGGATAGTCATTGTCACTGTTTAGATCGGGCTTCCTGCACCTGCAAGGAATTCGGGACATTCCCCGGGTCGCGTCCGCGGTCCCTGGGGCTCTAGAGCGGCCAGAGGCCTGCCTGGGGGAAAACCCGAAACCACGGAAAACCGTTTCCTCAGTTCCTGCGCTTGTTCGTGCGCCCGGGTGTCCCGAGTGGAGAGGCGGGGGGTGAAGCACGAGAGACGAGACGCCGCGTTCCGAGAGCGAGCAGCGCTCCAAGCAGGAATACCGAGGAGCGGGTACAGACCGTCCTCACCCGCAGCAGCCGGGTCCACGCGCAGCGGATTCTCGTGCAGGGTCGAGGCGACCGCGCTGACGCCGCGCCGACAGTGGGCAGACTGCAAACCGGCTCCCGCCGCGCGCGCGCACCCAGCGCGGAGCGCACCCCGGCCGAAGCGCGCCTCCTCTGCTCGCGGAGCTGGACCTCGGCGCGAAGGTCACGTTCGGGAGCGGGCTCCACCCCGCGTGTCCGCAGCGGGTCCGCAGAAGAAATCCTCCTCTCTCGTGCTGAGCCTCAACGTGGAAACCCCCGGCGGGCTTTCCGCCCTGCGCCCCCGCCCCGAAACTAAGCGAAGATACGAACCCGTCCCCAAACCTTCTGATTCAGAGTTTACACGGATGAATCGCGTTTTTTCTGGAGCCGGGAGGGACCAAAGCGGCTCCGGATTCGCTTGGTGCGCGAGCACAGGCAATGGCTGCGGGCGCGAGGTGGATGCAGAGTTCACAGCGGAGAGGTCATGCGCACACCCAACCCAACTGCAAGTGCTGGGGAGCAAGACGATTAATTTTCGGATCCTGCGGGAACGGGCTGGGCCCGGCAGCAAGAAAGCTATTTCCCAGCAAGGGGACAAAAAGAATGGAGATGCTGGGGATCGAACCCGGGACCTCATGCATGCTAAGCATGCGCTCTACCACTGAGCTACATCCCCACTACAGACGCAAGTCCTTCCTAAACTGTCTTCATGAAATGGAGCAAATTTATACCCCCCCCTTTTTTTTACGTTTTAAGTAAATCTGTCTTGTTCTTTGGTAAAGGAGAATTCGAATTTCCCCCTTTCCTCTAGAAACCCACTGGCAAGGCATTCTGACTAACCCGCAGCCTGCCGGCATTCAGGACCCGCGAAGAGCACCCTGGAGTGGGAAATCTCAGTAAGAAACACTCCCATACCTAACTGTCTGAGTGCTCTTCTCGTTTTTCAAAAGGTCTGTGGGTCAAAGGAAAGATACTTCCAGGGAAGAGAAAAACGGTTTCCCCATGACTGTCTTTAACTATGGAACACAGCAAAGTAGCCCCCAATTCTCCTCCGCATTTTTGCGCCGCGTTCCCGGGCTCCAGAAACCGCTGTGACCTTTTCTAGAGAAACAAGGAGGCGGCGGCGGAAATTGTTAACAAAAACAATCTTTCACTGTCAACTTGGAGGGCTAAAGGGGAGAGATGCTGGATTGCGGCCTGCGGGCTTCCGACCCTCGTTTTTCAAAAAATGCAAATCAAATCCAGAGAATAGAAATCCTCAGACCCCGCTCTGATGCTTTGGAACAAAGAGCCCGGAAAGAAGTGAGAAACAAGTTACTTGTAAGATCGAGGAGAAACATCAGCTTCCGTGGTGCTTTATTCGCTGCGGAGGGAGTGGTTCTCCCGCCATCCAGGCGCCCCCCTCCCCAGGGGCTGCAAACCGAGGATTCAAGGCTGCCTAGCACGGTGACCTGTGAGCCAGTCTGCAAGAATGGAGGGGACGCCGAGGAGAGAGGAGGGGAAGCTGAGGCTGCCGCGCGCAGAGGCGCGGACGTGCGTGTGGCTCAGGGCCGCAGCTCCGGAGGGCGCGCTGGCGGGACCCCGAGGAGACCTGGCCGCAGACGCCGGCGCGACCCGAGCACTCCAGCACACCGCATCCTTCCGCCTTGCCTAGAGAGCCTACAGGTTGTTCCTGCAGGGGGGTGGGGGGCCCACACCGTTTGCGGAAATCACGCGTTGTCGAAGATAATTATGGCCTATCCCTTTCTTTTTGCCAGTGACTGCTGCAGTGGAAGGTACGCGACCCTCTGGTGGCCCTCTGGTGGCTGACCGACCAGCCAGTCTGCCTAAAGACTTCAGGTTTTTGTCAGGATAAAAAGGGAAACAGGGAAGACAACCACAGGTCTTCGTTTAGCTTTCCAAGTCGATTTTCAAGGAATATGGTTTCTGATAATAGTCTGGTAGCTTGAGAGAAACAGATAAAGATTATTTTTGTAAATCACGATTATTTACCCAAGAGAAAAATTTTTTAAGGCTTGCTGTGAATATTAGTTATCTACTGCTGAGTAATACTCCAAATTTTAATGGGTTAAGAACATAAATGTTTATTATCTTGCAGATTGTGTGGGTCAGGAACTCCAGAGCAGCTTGGCTGGGGTCTGGCCCCACGTGTCTTGTGAAGTAGAACTCAGGTGTCTACAGGGCAAGTGCCCTCTGAGGTCTGACTCTACAAGATCTGCTTTCAAGATGTTGGGAGGGGGCCTCAGTCCCTCCCGATCTATGTCTCCCAGACTGATTTAAGTGGGAGGGAACTGCCCAAGGGTGTGTAATCAGGAGGTAAGGGTCTCAGCGGGCCTTCTTGAAGGTTACCTAAGACACTGTGTTATCCTTAATTGGATATACTGGCATAAGTAAATATTTGAATTTTTTAAGAGTGAATGAGTGAATGGATAGAGAGAGATGCTTGTATATATGAATAAACAATATTTTCTGTTAGGAGATTCTAAATGAAAAGGCAACCTACTAAAATGGGAAAAAAATATTTGCAAATCATGTATCTGGTTAGTTAGCTGATAAGGGGTTAATATCTGAAATATATAAAGAACAGGAGTTCTCAATAGCAACTCAATAGCAAACAACTCAATAGCAAAATCTAATAATCCAATTTAAAAATGGGCAGAGGAACTGAACATTTTTCCAAAGACACACAAATGACCAACAGGTATGTGAAAAGGTGTTCACCATCACTCATCATCAGAGAAATAGAAATAAAAACCACAATGAGATATCACTTCGCACCTGGCTATCAGCAAAAAGACAAGATTGTAGGCAAGGATGTGGAGAAAAGGGAACCCTTCTGCGCTGTTGGTGGGAATGACATTTGCGATGCCACTAGGGAAAATATAGAGGTTCCTCAAAAATTCATTAAAAACAGAACTACTATGTGATCCAGCAATTCTACTTCTGGGTGTGTATTGACATGGGTTAGGGTTTGAAGCCAACAGTCAAGAAAATTCTTGAGACATCTTTGGTGCAAGAAGGTGGTTTTATTAAAGCACGGGACAGGACCCCTGGGCAGAAAGAGCTGCACCAGGGTCATGAGGAGTGGCCCCTTATGTACTTTCTAGTTGGGAGGGGGTAGGGACAGCACGGGCCTCCAAGGTATTTTGGAAACAAGGTTTCCAGGATCCTGAGGGGGCTAGCTATTGTTAGGAAAGTTCATTTATTACTGTTTAGTAAGAACTCAGTCATGCGACCCTTCAGATGTGTATCAGTGGGTCATCTGCTTGGGGGATGGTTGCTACCATACATTTTGGGCGGTAGAGATGAAGTTTCCAAAGGAGTTTCTATATATTAAAGTAGACTCACAGGACCCTGGGGTTAAGGTTGCCTTTTGCCCTCAGCAAAGTGTCCACATCCAGGCAGCTGAGCTCCCAGAGGAAGGTCACTCTGCCTGTTTAAAGGACTTGTGAGTGGGCTATAAGTAGTAAGGAAATTTAATTTTTCTTTTGCTTTCATTTCCCACATCATGTATATCTGTGATGTTGTGATTTTTAACAAGAAGTCTCTATTTTGTTTTCATCCTGTTGCTGGCATAGAGCTCCTAAAACCCACAGAATTTCCTAAATCATTACAGCAACAAAGGTGTCTTTTATTATGTTAATAGTGACTGCACCTCAGTTTGGGGGCTGGTTGCCAGGAGAACCAGCCCCAAGATTAAAGTTTGGAACTTTCAGTCCTACCTCTCTGACCTTCGAGGGGAAAAGGACTGGAGGTTGAATCAATTGCCAATGGGCAATGATTTAATCAATCGTGCCTATGTAGTCATGCCTAGGTATGGAGACTTCTCCACATAAAATCCCCAAAGAGGATGTGGAGTGCTTCTGGGTTTGTGATCACGTACAGATTTGGTGTGAGTGGTGCACTTGGAGAGCACGGAAACTCCATGCCTTTTCCTGCACATCTCTTCCATCTGGCTGTTTGAGCTACATCTTTTTAATCTGTAAGTAAAATGTTTTTTTTTCCTCTGAGTAATGTGAGCTGTTCTAGCAAATTAATCAAACCCAAGGAGGGTGGGTCATGGAAACCTCTGATTTCTAGCCAGTCAGTGAGAAGTACAGGTAATGACTCCGGCCTGTGCTGGTGTCTGAAGCAGGGGCAGCAAGTGGGAGGGAAGCCGTTCTCTGCTGGATCGAGCCCTTAATCTATGGGATCTGATTCTGTCTCCAGGTAAATAGTGTCAGAATTCAGCTGAATGCTAGGACACTTGGCTGATATACAGAGCATTGCTTACTGGTGTGGGAAAATTCCCTGCACACACACAGTGGAATTTGGTGACTAGAACCACCTTTTAATATTCAAAGGAAATTAAAACAGGTATCGAAAAGGTACCTATGTTCCCATGTTCACTGTAGCATTAATCACAGTAGCAATAACGGAAACAACCTAAGTGTCCAACAGCAGATGAATGGATAACGATGTGGTCCATACATTCAATGCAGTATTACCCAGCCACGAGAAGGAAGGAAATGCTGCCTTTTGTGACAACATTCATGGACCTTTAGGCGTTATACTAAGTGAAATAAGTCAGACAGAGGAAGACAAATTCTACATGGTATCACTTCTATGGGGAATCAGGGGGGGAAAAAAAGTCAAACTCATAAAAACAGAGTAGAAAAGTGGTTGCCAGAGGCTGGAAAGTGGGGGAAATAGGTTGATAAAAGGTACAAACTTTCACCTCTAAGATGAGTAGGGTCTGAGGATCTCATGTAAAACATGGGGACTGTAGTTGGGAACACTGGACTGTGTAACTGAAATCTGCTAAGAGTAGAACTTACATGTCCACACACACAAGATAAATAAGGAAAACGATGGATGAGGGCGCCTGGGTGGCTCAGTCAGTTAAGCATCCAACTCTTGACTTTGGCCCAGGTCATGATCTCGGGGTCCTGAGAGTGAGCTCCCTGCTCAGTGGGGAGTCTGCTGGAGATTCTATCCCTCTCCCTCTGCCCCTCCCCCTGCTTGTGCATGCTCTCTCTAAGATAAATAAATTTTTAAAAAGGTGATGGATGCATTAACTAACTAGATGGGGAAATCCTTTCCCAACGTGTATGTGCACGTGAGCATATGTGTGTGTATGTGTGCATGAGTGTGTGTGTGTATCAAATCACCCACAGTGTGCACTATAAATATCTTACAATTTTATGTTAATTATACCCTTTGTGATCTATGCCTGACCCACACTACTTGCCCAGAAAACATTTCTGGCAGAACTTCCTGAGATATGTAGAAATTGCCAAGGAAAAAGCCTTAGTAGCCAATAGTTCTAAGGAAACAACAGAATGTAGGAACAGCCGCTATGGGACCAGATCACCCAATCCTATCAGAGACTGCTAAAACTTCCAGTGCTGATTCAAAAGTAAAGACTGCCCAAAGCACTTTCTTGAGTCACCTTTGCAGAACCTATAACCCTCTTTGAGGGAGATACACTAATCAACTCCAGAGAATTGATGCTGACCCCTGGGACTTCTACCTGGACTGTCACCTGAAGATGACTTTTGCCCCAGTTCCATGCCAAATTCCCCACTGCAAAAGCCCCTTCATGAATATGTATCCACTCTTAGGTTAAAACTTCCCAGTTTTGTTGTTGAGGAGACACTGCTTTGGAAAATACCCCTGGTGTTCTCCTTTACTTGTTGCAAATAAAACCATCCCTTTTCTTATTCCTTGGCTTAGTTGTATCTTTTGCCTTGACACCCCCCAAGAGACAAACCCAGTTTCAAGTAACAACAGGAGTCTGGTGTGTTTTTTTCCCAACACCATCAAACAATTCTCCAATTATCAGTGAACAATGATGGGGCATCCTACAAATCTAATTCAGATCTGACCCTATGTACCTGAAGACAGGGTTAGATCCCACAGGTTAAGGGCTCAGTCCCACAAGATGGGCCCATTTCTTTTTTCTTTCTTTCTTTTTTTTTTAAGATTTTATTTGGGAGGCCTGGGTGGCTGTCGGTTCGGCGTTAGCCTTCGCCTCAGGTCATGATCCCAGGGTCCTGGGACAGAGCCCCACATTGGGCTCCCTGATCAGCGGGGAGCTCATTCTCCCTCTGCTGTTCCCCCTGCTTGTGCTTGCTGGCTCTTCCTCTCTCTCTGACAATTAAGTTTGAGAGAGAGAGAGAGAGAGAGAGAGAGAACAAGCAGGGGGAGGGGCACAGGGAGAAGCAGACTCCCTGCTGAGCAAGGAGCCCCATGTGGGGCTCTGACCCAGGACCCTGGGATCATGACCTGAGCCAAAGGCAGACGCTTCACCAAGCAAGCCACCCAGGCGCCCCCAGGTGGCCCCCATTTCAGCCAGGCTGTTACCTGTGCTTCTCCCTGACTGGACATAAACTGGAGGTTCACATGACTGCCTCCTCAGATTCAATTAATTTGCTAAAGTAGCTCACAAATCTCTACTCACCAGGTTATTGATACCAGGTTATCTACTTGACTGAGTTATTATAAAGGATATAATAAAAGATACAGATTAACAGTCAGAGGAAAAGATACATGGGGTGAGATCTTGAAGGGTCCTGAGCACAGGAGCTTCTGTCTGCATGGTACTGGGAGCACCCCCCTCCCAGCATGAGGATGCTTCACCAACATGGACAGTCATCAAAACTTGTTGCTCAGGAGTCTTTGTAGAGCTTAGTCTTTAAACCCTAACTTCCTAGAGGCCATTGGTTGAGGCTGAAAGTTGCAACACTGTAACTGCTCAGTCTTTCTGTGACCAGCCCATCGGAGGCTATCTAGGGGTCCCACTCTAAGTTGCCTCATTAGCATAAAGTCAAGTGACCTCAAAAAGAGCTCCTTATGGGTAACGAAAGACATTCCTATCATTTAGGAAAGTACAAGGGTTTTAGGAAATCTATCCTAGGAATCTGGAACAAAGACTAAATATATTTCTTATTATGCCACAATGAAAAATAATGATTATTAAGATAGGGAAAGCAAATCACTAGGGAACAATATTGGGATTTCCAGGCAGCACTGTCTACCCACTTAATATTCATTGCTGTGAAGTTAAAATGAATTCCATGAGCATGGATGAGTATTTTTCTTTGGAAAATTTGGGCTTCCCAGGCACTGGCATAGTTAGTTTCAACCTTAAGAAACTTGCCCATAAGTGCAGCGCAAGGAGAGAAAGGAAAGTTGACTTATGGGTACTTACGAGTTTGAAGAGTGGCTAGAGGTGTATACTAGAGTGAATGAGTAGGTAAGTAGTGCATGGTTTGGAGAGGTACTGGAGAGGAGCACTGGGAGTCCTGGGTGATTGATTAGATATGTTGGAGGGGGTGGGCAGGGCAAGGCGCCCATGGAACAGCAAGGTGGAGATGTGCCGTCGGCTACATGGCTCTGACTCTTGTAAGGGACTAAAGATGTATTTTGAGAGTATCAGCTTATAGAGTGCATAGAGCACTTGCAGTACACGAGTGCTCAGGAAGACCGTGTTGAGCAGGAAGGTCATCTAGTTACGAACTTTGAAAAAACATTTACCAAAATATGTGCATTAGATTTAGAGACAAAGGACTCATTGGTGACCCTGATAACCAATTCAGGAGAGCTCCAGGATTCAAGGACACATTCGGAGAGTTGAGAAGGGAGAGTGAGATGACAAACGGAGACGCAGGGTAGAAAGGGGCATTTTGAGAAGTATGGCTGGGATCTGGAGGGGAGGAAGAGAGTGTGACCGTAAGAGAACATGGAGCCAGGGGAGAAACTTGAGCCACTGTAGACAATAATGAGAAGCCAGTAGAGAGGGAGAGGTGGTAAGAACAGTTGAGAGAGCGGGGTCCCTGGGAACGCAGAACACGACGGCCTGAGCACCAGTGGAGGACTAGTCCTCAGGGGGGTTAAGTTCTTGCCACAAAAAGTGTCGTGTGGAGCCCAGCAGCACTGACATCACCCGGGAGCTGGTTATAAAACAGAGAATCTCAGGCCTTGCCCAGACCCATGGAATTTTCATTTTAGCGAATGCCCAGGTGATTCTGTAGGCACATTCAAGCTAGAGTAGCCCTGAGACAAGGCATGTTTCCTTCATGTTAGCAGACAGCAATTTAAAAAGGATGGGAACACATATAAGCACACTGTTTACGTTGGAAGGAAGTTACGTTAGTCTTCATTTGATCGCATTGCCCTGTTAATGCTTAAAGTAGGAGGCAAAGTGGATTAGATGTTTCAAGCAAGCAAATAGTCTTTAAGTAGCTGCTGTAAATCTTACCAGGGAAACACAGAGGGGGAGTGGTATCACCAAGGGTAACAGAGAACTCACCTCCCTCTCGGTGCTTGTTCTCTTGCCTCAGAGATGGAAGTTTGGACTGAAGTTCCCCAAAGTCCTCTTCAGACCCAAAGGGATGAAAGTCATAAGGATGCCACTGCTCTTGCCGCTTCTCTCCTGCGGATGACGCCCCCTGGAATCCCTACACAGGAGATGGGCCCATTGCCAAAAAGGGTGCCGTACTGACCCGGTCTCCTTGCTTTTATTCTGAGTGGGTGACGGGGGTGCAACTGAGCTTCCCAGACCTCAGGCCGGGTGGGGATGCAGGGGAGACAGGTGTGAAGGCCTGCTCACTTCTCAGAGCAGCACGAACTCCGCGGGCGGTGCGGCGTTCCCAGCAGTGTGCAGCAGTCTCCGCGCAGCCACCAGGAAGCCGCGTTTGGAACCAACTACAGTTCAGACTTCTGAGGGAGGATGCTCAGTATGAGAGGAGCCTGTGGACATTCTCAAAATGTGATTGACGGCTCAAAGAATCTAATCAGGACAGTGTGTGCAGGATGCTCTAACAGAATACTACAGACTGGCTGGTTTATAAACAACAGAAATGTATCTCTCACTGTCCTAGAGGCTGGGAAGTCCAAGGTCAACACACAGGCAGATTCGGTGTCTCCTGAGAACAGGCTTCCTGAATCATGTGTGTCCTCACAAGGTGAAAGGGACAAAAGAGTTCTCTGAGGTCTCCTTTATTTTTTTTTAAAGATTTTATTTATTTATTTGAGAGAGAGAGAATGAGAGACGGAGAGCACGAGAGGGAAGAGGGTCAGAGGAAGAAGCAGACTTCCTGCCGAGCAGGGAGCCCGATGCGGGACTCGATCCCGGGACTCCAGGATCCTGACCTGAGCCGAAGGCAGTCGCCCAACCAACTGAGCCACCCAGGCGCCCGTCCTTTATTTTCTTTAAATTTATTCATTTTGGGGGCATCTGAGCGGCTCAGTCATTAAGCATCCGCCTTCGGCTCAGGTCTTGATCCCAGGGTCCTGGGATGGAGCCCCGCATCGGGGTCCCTGCTCCACGGGAAGCCTGCTTCTCCCTCTGCCGCTCCCTGCTTGTGTTCCCTCTCGCTGTGTCTCTCTGTCAAATACATAAATAAATAAAATCTTTAAAAAAAAAAAGATTTATTCATTTTTATTTGACCAAGCACACAAGCGGGGTGGGGGTGGGGGCCTGGATCTCACTCATGGACCTGAGATCATGACCTGAGCCAAAACCAAGAGTCAGATGCTCAACTGACTGAGCCGCCCAGGTGCCCCTGAATTCTCCTTTATACACTAATCATATCATGAAGACTCCACTCTCATGACCTACTCACCTCCCAAAGGCCCACCTCCAAATACTATCATACTGAGGACTAGGTTTCAATCTATGAATTCTGGGAGGTCACAAACATTCAGTCTACAGCAATATGGAAATAAGAACATGTAGGAACAGAAGATTCACAGCGAGAATGAAATGTTAAGGAACAGGAAGTTTCATTTCAGTAGAAAACCAGAAGTTGTGGGAGCACCTGGATGAAATTGCCAGGAGAGATGGATTAGAATTAGATTGTAGGCTAGTGTGCTACATAGAATGGCAGCCCCCAAAGACACCCGTGTCCTAATTCCCAAACCTGCAAATGTTACCTTATGTGGTAAATGGGACTTAGAAGATTGACAAATTTGAAAATCTTGAGATGGAGAGAGTATTCTGGATTATTCACGTGTAATCACAAGGGTCCCTGTAAGGGAAAGAGGGAGTGAAGTCAGTCAGAGAAAGACAAATACCGTGTGATCTCACTATGTGTGGAATTTAAGAAACAAAACAGATGAACCTATGGGGAAGGAGGGAAAAATAAAATAAGATGAAATCAGAGAGGGAGACAAACCATAGGAGACTCTTAACTCTAGGAAACAGGCTGAGGGTTGCTGGGGAGGGGGATGGGGTAACTGGGTGATGGGTATTGAGGAGAGCACGTGATGTAATGAGCACTGGGTGTTATATGCACCTGATGAAACACAGAACTCTACCTCTGAAACTAATAATATGCTACATGTTAACTAAATTGAATTTAAATAAAAAAAATACTGTATACCACATGGACTTAATATTTTAGCATAATATGGATTCATGCTAATATGGAGGATGGTATGGATGTGAGCAGCTACAGCAGCATGGAAGTGAAGGCTTTTGGAAAAACAGATATTGGAGGAGCCAGAAGCTGGGGTCCTGAATGACCTGTCTACACGGGTGCTCATATCACCAAACCGAGTGGAAGAAGCAAGGCACCAGTCTCCATTCATCTAGGAAGAATCTTCTTGATGAGAAATGTAACATAATTGTATAGATCATAGTTTCCCAGGGACACCTTTTTTTTTTTTTTTAATGCAGATAGAAATGTAATGGTTTGGAAATTGGAATGTGGTCTCAGGAAGGGGCCAACCCATCTCCTGATTCTGAGATTGAAGAATGTGCTGATTCTACTTGAAACAGTCATGTCAATAGGAAGAGCCGGTTGAAGTTGAAGCAGGAGAGTTCATCCAGGTGGGCTGTTAAAGACGTGAGTTACAGAGAGTGGGGTTGAAGTATTCAGGTGAGAAGTCATTAAAATGGAAGGACAGAGGTATGTACATCTTGAAGGTACCAGATAGGGTGGAGAATTGGAGGGCTCATGTCTGCAGTGGCGAACTGGGACAGCAAGGGTGAGAGACAGAGGCTTTAGCTGGTCAAGTGGTCTCCAAGTGAATTAAGCATTCCCCATAGTCCAAAGGATCCCACTGAAAGTGGAAAAATGGGTGAGAAGGAGTGAGTAAGAAATTAAAAGACTGAAATGGGGCGCCTGGGTGGCTCAGTTGGTTAAGCGACTGCCTTTGGCTCGGGTCGTGATCCTGGAGTCCCGGGATCGAGTCCCACATCGGGCTCCCTGCTCAGCAGGGTGTCTGCTTCTCCCTCTGACCCTCTTCCCTCTCGTGCTCTCTATCTTTCACTCTCTCTCTCTCTCGAATAAATAAAAATAAAATCTTTAAAAAAAAAATAAAAAATAAAAGACTGAAATGGGCAAGGGGGCTCTCAGAATTCAGCTTCATCCCAGAGATGGATCCCCTCCTGGACCTCAATCTCTTTTAAAAAAATGAGCTGTGCCTACTGTCCAGGTCCTTGGAGCACTCAAGCCTCTGACCCTTGCTCTGGGGTTCTTAAGGAATGGTCTCAGCTCAGGTCTTCATGTCCCGAGGCTTACTCCTGATGGAGGTCCCCACCACAGCTCTTGCTACTCCTGCAGTATTGGCTGAATAAATTTTGTTTTCACCTTCTTTCATCACCATTCGTAATCCACTTTTCACGCTGTTTACAGAATAATCTGATTGTGGCAATGTCTTGTTTATAATGCTTCATTGTCTCCTCACTGCCAAATGGGTCCTCTGGGAAAGCATACACGGGGACACTGTCATCGGAAGCTTGTGTCTGCAGTCCTTTATTATGCTTAGGGAATCTGACAGTTTTAAGAGTCAGATGCTTGCTTTCAAGGATACTGGCACTGATCTAAACCTGGCCAGGTAAAGATGCTTTTCCACTTAGGTTAACCATGTTCAGCGTTTGCTTTTGGCAACCAAGAACACTGACTGATAGTCCAAAACCCTTGAAGAGCCATGTAGTCCTACATTTCCTACATTTCCCTATAGCGTCCTGTGATCTAGCCGTATGTAACTACCTAAATTTTTTTTAACATTGTGTGTCAAGTCTTCATGCCATGTCCATGTTTATTATGACTAGAATCACACTATGATCCTCATTTCCAGCTGCAAACCTCCCACTTATTCTTTAATACACATCACTAGTATCTTCTTTAGTGAGATTTTCCTGACCTACCTCCTCAAGAAGAATTTATCCTACCCTCCGCTGTGTTCCCAGTGCATCTCCTACAAACCTCTAGAATGCTAATTATGACAGACGGTTTATAAACTGTCTCTCCTCCTTTCCGTTATCTGATTTAGCACAGTTACGCAGTAATATAGAAAAGCTACGCAACAAAGACTTTATTAAGTAAATTGTTGGATTTCCTTTTAATAAGGGCAGACAAATACATGCTGCCATTTTACTTTATTTTTTAATGTGAACAGAAACGGTAAATTACTGTTATTACGTTATCAATATTTCAAAGCACCGAGCTGAACTGAGGAATGGATGTAAGTGCAATTAGAAACCACATAAGCCTAAAAACCCCATCTGGTGAGAGACGGCCAAGAACGGGGCTCACTGGGACCTCCAGTGCTGCCAGGCACGCTTCTGCGGGTTTCTAACCGACTGGGCCTTCCATGTCCATGAGCTATTTCTAACCTTACCTAATTTCTCAAACCTCCTGCGCTGGACCAAGACCAGCTCTCCTGCACAGAATCCGTAAGTATAGCCAAAGAAGCAGTGAGAAATAAAATGGTAACTAGGTTAGTAACCGTGGCCTATGAAGAAATTCCCCTAATGGTCTTAGGGTGGAGCCTTGAATATTGATATGCCAACTCGCACCTCAATACCAAAAATCCTACCCCACCCGCCCCTTAAAACATTACTAGAAGATATTTTACTTTTACTGATTATTTTCCAGGGGAAGTGAGAATGGATGGGCCCTCATTTGAGTTAAATCATTCTGTGATGTGCAGCTGTAGTCCCTCTTCCTGGGTGCTTTCAGAGGATGAATTTCTTTTGAATTGTCCCTCTGGCTTTGTTTACTTCTCACTACATAATAAAACATCCCAGGGAAATTTCCAGAGAGCAGGGAATATGCGGCGGTTCATCAAATGTTAGAGAAATAAACATACAGACAGCAAATAGCTCTACTGAAAGGGAACGATTACGGTTAAAGATGAGAAAGGACTAAAGTGTCTCACGTGGGAATTCTAGAGCAGAGGCCGAACTAGTTAACAGTTCCGAACGGGAAAAAGAAGCTGCTCTGGAGATGCCGGGGATCGAACCCGGGGCCTCATACATGCGAAGCATGCGCTCTACCACTGAGCTACATCCCCTGGCGAGGGGCCTCGGCCGGGCAGCCTTCCTGTCCTGTCCAAAGCGCGCGATTACTCGGCGCTCTTTTGTCCTCGACCTGCGCGTGGCGGCCCGGGAGGGAGAATCCCGCCTGCAGCCTCGTCGGGTGGTCCAGGCAGCCTCCTTCCCCATCCGCGGCTGCCCTCAAGCCCGCTGCCAAACCCAGCATCAGGCCGGAAGAGGGCAGGGGTCCTCCAGGATCCTCTGAACAACGTTCTACCGGCCACAGGCTCGTGGCAAATGCCACCCCCAGTTCCTTGCCGCTGGAAGACGGACTCGATCGCGGCGGCTGCCGCACCAACGGGATCCGACCCTGTGCGGATGGACGAAAACGCGCAAATCGTGCCCTGCTTGGTCCCGAGGCAACGGCTCGGCCCACACAGACCTCCGCCACCGGACCTCGAGCCCTTACCTGCAAGCCTGGCTTCCGGAGAGTCTCAGATTCCAGAAGCCGCGATTCCTTCCTTCCCTCTCTCCCTGATCCACGGGCCAGCTTCTCTGCTCGCGTCCCTGGGCCCCGCGAGTCCGCGCCGAGGGAAGCCCGCACCGGCCCACGCGAGCCTCCCGACAGCCGCCATCCACTGGAAGGTTTACCACCTGAGACCCGGTGGCAGGCACAGAAGTCTTACAGGAGAGAGAGCGACTGTTCAAAAGTAAAAATGACAGCACCAAAGGCACACGATCCGTAAAAAGAAAAAAAAAGTCATTGATAAGTCGAACTTCATTAAAATTAAAAACTTCTGCTCTGAGAAAGACACTCTCAAGACAATAAGACGACAAGCCAAAGACTGGGGGAAATATTTGCAAGGCACAGATTTGATAACAGAATGGTATCCAAAATATACAAAGAACTCTTAAAACTCAACAGTAAGAAAACAAACAACTGATTTAAAAAACAGAGAAAATACCTTAACAGACTCTAACCAAAGATACACAGATGCCAAACAGGCATATGAAAAGATGGGCCACACCAAAAGTCACCAGAGAAATGCAAATTAAAATAATGAGATACCAGGACCCACCTATTGGGATGGTCCAAAATCCAGAATACCAAGAGCACCAGGTGCTGGGGAGGGTGTGGAAGGACAGCAACTCTGATTTATTGCTGCGATAAACCATTAAATGTGATACTATTGATGGTGGATCCATGTCTTGATACATTTGTCAGAACCCATAGAATGTACACCACCAAAGTGAACGTAATGTAAACCATGACCTCTAGGTGATAATGAGCTATCCAGGTACATGTTCCTTCTGTTTACCCTGATTTCTTCTCTTTTGTCTTATTAAATCAGCTAGTACTTCCAATGATATTGAGAAGGAGTGGTGGGAGGGGACATCCTTGCTTTACTCCTGATTTTAGCCAGAAGCCTCCCGTTTCTCACCATTAGCAGTAAGCTATAGGATTTTTGTAGATACATATTCTTTATCAGGCTGAGGACACTCCCTTCTATTCTGAGTTTGCTTAGAGATTTTATAATAAATGAGAGTTGGATTTTGTCAAATGCTTTTCTGCATCTATTGATATGGTCATACGATTTCTCTTTAGCCTGTTATATGATGGATTGCATCAACTGATTTTCAAATGTTGAACTAGCCTCCATACCTGCAGTAAATCCCACTTGGGCATGATGTATAACTCTTTTTTTATACATTGTTGGATTTGATTTGCGATTTTTTGAGGATTTTTGCATTTATGTTCATGAGAGATATTGGTCTGTAGTTTCCTTTATTGGGAATGTGTTTGGTTTTGGTGTTAGGATAAAGCTGGCCTCATGAAATGATTAAGTATTCCTGATGCTTCTATCTATTGAAAGAGATTGTTGAGAACTGGTATAATTTCTTCCTTAAATGTTTGGTAGATTCCCCAGTGCACCCATCTGGTCTCAGTGCTTTCTGTTTTGGAAAGTTATTGCTTATTGATTCAATTTCTTTAACATATATAGATTTATTTAGACCTTTTTTTTAAGATTTTATTTATTTATTTGATGGAGAAGAGTCAGAGAGAGAGGGAACACAAGCAGGGGGAGTGGGAGAGGAAGAAGCAGGCTTCCTGCTGAGCAGGGAGCCTGATGCGGGGCTCGATCCCAGGACCCTGGGATCGTGACATGAGCCGAAGGCAGACGCTTGATGACTGAGCCACCCAGGCGCCCCCAGATCTTCTATTTCTGTCAGAGTAATTTTTCCTTTTCCTTTTTATTGTAGAACCTCTTAACATATATGAAAACAAAAGGAATACTGTTAGGAATTTCCACATATCCATTCTCAGTTTTATTAATTACGAACTCATAACCAATTTGCCTCATAATCAGAGTGGCTTTGATGTGCAATTCTGTTCCTATGAATGAGTTCAGGCATCTTTTCATACATTTAATATATTTAAGACTCATTTCTATTTTCCTTCTGTGAGCCATCTTTCATATTTGCCAAATTTTCTGCTAAATTTTTGAAATTTTCTAATCGATTTATAGGTTCCTTTTATATGTATAGGAGCATAGTAATTGGTATTTTTCCAAATATGTCCCTTTTCCATTTCTGGATGCATGCTCTGAACATGTTTTTCTGCTCCCTTTAAGTTAGGTGTGACCATTTTTTTTCCATCCCAAAAGCATGTGGCTTCTCACTTCAACTTTAAAAGGCATGTGCATAATTCTTTAGAGCTCACTTTCATAATTCTTGCAGTGCTCGCTTTCCCTCTGAAATAGCAACTGACAACATTCTAGGTAGAAGCTAAAACACGCTACCTCAAAATGTCACTTTGGCAAAATGGTTGAGTTGGAGGCAAATGAGAATCAACAGATGCAAAAAGAAGCTCTTCCAGAACTTCCTTTATCTACGCAAAACCTGAGAAATGAGGACTGTCACAAATTCCCTCTCCTGGGGAGGTTTTATGGCCACGAAGAAGTGGAAAGTTGGTGCTGAGATGGAGTCACACACGACAAGCCTCACTCCATTGGTTTCCCCCACGTATTTACCTTCCCACAGTTAGCTGCCTTTGAAAGTCCAAAGCCCTCATCCTTTATTTTGTCACGTCTCTACAAATTTATTGTTCTTTGCTAAGATGCTCTATAAGCCCAAGTTTGAGCTACCCTTTTTAGTTACTCATCATGAAGTACTCCCATGTGACACAGGCTGCATGCATTAGTAAAATTCTGTTCAAGTCTCCTCCGGTTAATCTGGGTTTTGTCGGTTTAATTTGCAGGGTCCCAGGCAATGCATTTAAACTAGATAGAAGAAAAAGAGTGTTTCCCTCTCCTATACTACTTTATCGTCCTAAATCCCAGATTGAGAATACTGGGGAGGAAAGCCATCAGCCAACCAGTGAGGAAAAAAAATGTCACGTGCTAAGAATAAGTTTTTATTGTTAAGTCACTGAGATTCTGTGGCTGTTTTCTCTTACACTCTGATCAAGCCTACACTGAGTGACATGGGGAATCCTTCTGGTGATATGAATAGCAATTCTATTTTCCTAGCTTGAGATTTCTCTTTGACTTTGCTTGTGGATTTTTACTCTGTCATACAGGAGGTTTTGTTTTACTCCATGATTAGTCCAATAATACATATCTATTGCATAAAATTTGGAAAGTAGGAGAAGGGTAAATATACTAAGGAAAAATTCGCTATACTCTTACCACTCTTTCAGAAGTTCTCTTGAAATAAAATTTGCCAATATTTTCCTTTAAGTAATTCCGGATTTTTAAAATGATTTTATTTATTTATTATACAGCGAGATAAAGGGAGAGAGAGGGCAAGCAGGGGGAGGGCCAGAGGGAGAGGGAAAATCCCAAGTAAAGTGCAGAGCCCCATCCTGGGGCTTGGTCCCAAGACCCTGAGCCGAAATCAAGAAACGCTTAAGGGCTTAACCGACAAAGCCACCCAGGCGCCCCTAATCTTATGAAACACCATTTGGAATTCATCCTGCTTTATGTTGTGGAATATGGAATCAATTTTTTCTTCCTACATAACTGACCAGGGAGCAGAAGGCTAGCTGATACCCTGCAACCTTTCCCCACCCCCCACTCCTGGGTGCGACACGTGTGACATTCTTCCAGGAAGCTCCCAACTGTCTTCCTGTTAATGCCTTGCTAGAGGGAAAAACAACCTTGACTTGACAATGGCAAGGCCTCCGGTATCGGGTAGGTCCTCTTTTGCATAAGAAAGTCCTTTTGAAAACCTCCCTTTTGCCTCACCTCCCCCAGCCGCACAGTATATAATCAGCCACGCTCACAACCCCGGGGCAGCCGCTCTTCCTGCCCACCGGTCCTGTCTCCGGGCTCTACTAACACCACCATTTTGCACCAAAGATGTCTCAAGAATTCCTTCTTGGTCGTCGGCTCCGGACTCCACACCACCAAACTTAACCTATATTCCAAAACCACATCAATAACTACCCAGATTTTGCCACATCAATTATTAAACAGCCTATCTTTACCCAGAATGGAAGATTATAACTCATAGGCTTGTAGTTATAAATCTAGCAGACAGAAATAAAGTATGCATATAGAATAGTTGAGCCTAGTTAACTAGTTAATGACAATTGGCTAGTTTGATCGAAAAATGTATATAGAACTCCTGAGAACAAAGTTCCCTCATGATCAAAATAACATTATACCAATTAAGAGTCTTAAAACCCAACTAAAAATTGTTTTACTTCTTTACCTCGTTTTCTTCCCCTGAAAGATACCGTGACTGTTTTTTCAAATGTATATCTGAGTTTCCTTTCAGATGTGAATTTTACCCTTTTTTTGATAATTTCCTTTGTTGCAAATATGTATATCTGAATCTCTTTTCAAATATATATCATCTTTTTACTGTTACACATTCTGTCTTTAAAAGCATATACATACTTGAATAGCTTTAAAAATATATTATCAACATTTCGAAGGTGATTTTGTGAACACAGGAATTCCTCTCCCCAGTGGATCACCAAGTAATTTCTGGAACACTAGGGGATTCAGAGGGTTGTGGAAAAAGCGCCACAGACTTGGAAAATTTAAATATGGCTTTCTGCCTGCAGGAAGTAATGGAGGGAATAACCATGGGCAGAGAGTCAGTGGGCTCTTTCCTTTCAAATCTTGACCCAACCATTTTGTGAGTGAATGATTTGGTTAGAAGACAGTCTTTTGTCATTCACAGAAAAACTATATCAGTCTTTAGGTACCAGAAAGAAAAAAGATGGGGGGGGGGCACCTGGGTGTCTCAGTCATTGAGCGTCTGCCTTCAGCTCAGGTCATGATCCCAGGGTCCTGGGATCGAGTCCCGCATCGGGCTCCCTGCTCAGTGGGAAGCCTGCTTCTCCCTCTGCCTGCCACTTTCCCTGCTTGTGCATGCTCTCTCTCTGACAAATAAATAAAATCTTTAAAAAAAAAAAAGATGATAAAAGAATATGAAATATGAATCACTTTATCAGAAAGAACTCAGATAACTTATTTTTTTTCAAAGATTTTATCCATTTATTTGTCAGAGAGAGAGCGAGCACAAGCAGGAGGAATGGCAGAGGGAGAGGGAGAAGCAGGGTCCCTACTGAGCGGGGAGCCCGACGCGGGGCTCGATCCCATGACCCTGGGATCATGACCTGAGCCAAACTGACTGAGCCACCCAGGTGTCCCAGATAACTTTAAATCGTGGCAATTTATGAGTGCCTAAGGATCGCCTCACAAAAATGAATGAAAATTTGCCTACAGATTTTGGAATGTGAGTTATGGAACGGCTTTCATTTGTGAGCACTTTGCATATTCTATATATTTTCTCTTGTCTGTTCAAATGTGTTAGTTCTTAGAACTCTGCTGTCCAGTATGATAGCCTGGTACATGGAACTTTTGAGCACTTGAAATATGACCAGTCTGACTTGAGATGTGCTGTCTGTATAGAATATATACCGGTTTCAGACTTAGTATGAAAAAAAGAATGTAAAACAAATATCGAGGCAATATGTTTATATGGATTACTTGTTGAAATGATAATATTTTGTATATGTTGAATTAAATAAAATATGTTATTCATTTCACCTGTTTCTCCTTTTTTCAATGTGACTACTAGAAAATTTTAAATTCTGTATATGGTTAGTGTTTGTGGCTCACGTTATATTGGGTGGTGCATCCCAAGAACACTACCATGCTTTTGCTTAATGTATTGTCCAGGGTGACAGAGCAAGATATGTCTTATAATCTTTAACATTCAATTTTGCAAATCAGTGATTAATCACACGAGGATGGACCACATTCTCCAGACTGCCCCCTCTTAGCACTGCTGTGGGCCTTGGTTTCTGGTTTCTTTCCTTCCAGAAGACGAACTCCTTGCAGTGACTAACTAGCAAAGGACCAAACACATATTGTGAGTTCTAGAAAGATTTGATTTCAGGATAATTTTTACAGCTTTTTTTTTTCTTATTTTAGAAGAAATGCATGTTCTTTGCAAAAAAAATATGGAAAAATGCAGATGAGCAAGAGGGTGAAATAAAAATCAGGACAGATTCCACTACCTCGAATTCAAATCTGTTAACATTTTGTTGTATGTGATTCCAGTATTTTTCCCTGTGTCTGGGTATGTGTTTGTTTCATTTTTTTAATAAACTGGAAACACACTGTCATATATTTTTTCAAATGTATCTAGGTAATTGTACTTTCTGTCAGCCCCACAAACCTGTGGGTTCCTTCATGTTGGGAACTGTGTCTTATTCACCCCTGTATCTTCAATGTCTAGAATGTCATTTTTAGTAGTTGTATAATATTATATTAATGTACTAAAATTTATTTCTGCAGCAGTAAACGAATACAAACAAGCAACAGTACAAGAAAGCAAAATAAAAGCAAGAGATTTAAATGATTGGGAAACAAAAAACAAGTCATTGTTCACAGACAAAAATAGCCAAGGAGAATAAAGTCAAAACAGACCTTCAGCGAATAAATGGAAAATAATGTGAATGACCCACATCGCTGGGAAAATCTTTCAATAGGAATTTTCTTTACATAATGCAATTGAATAGCTGTCTCAACTGTCCCTTGTGTTTGAGTTTTCCTGTGTCACAGTGCAAGCTAGTGGGCATATCCTTGTTACAAAGGGCCACACTGCCTCCCAAGAATTAAAAATTCTTTTTTTATAGAATTAAAAATTCTCATTTGAAACACTCAGTGTTGCAAAACTTGAACAGTGATGATTACCATCTTTTCATATTGATCAATAAATGACTGTGATAGAAATACTGGAATGCAGTGTAGATGCCTGGGTCACCACGTGAAAACAGGAGACCTCCCCTTTTGGTAGAGAGTTGCCCATAGTTGGTCAGCTAAGTTCAGTAACATGCAGTTTAGTGGTTGGTCTTAGAACTTCCATAGTTTCGACTCGTGATGAATGTAAACCACATCTGTGATTTTTCTTGATGACAAAACCACGGATACTGCCCACACTTCTGTGGGTTGCTGCCTATATTCATTTAAGGAATAATAAATTATGGTTGGAGGTAAGTAAATATAAATTTGTAATTTTTTCCCATCCAAGTTCTTAAGCCCCTGAAATCTATCCATAGACTCCACTGGGGATCATTGGGCTCTGGGTTTGCAATCTTTTTATTATTTTATCCTTGTGTTAACTTATTTAAACTTCATAAAGATCTTATGCAGTAGACACTATTATTATCCTCATTTAATTGCCCAGAAAGTGAGAGACTAAATATTCCCTCCAAATCCATATGACTAGTAAAAGGCAGAGCTGGAATCTGAACCCAGGATAATCAACTCCAGTGTATATGTCTTATTTTTCATTTTGCTTTTTTTAAGATTTTATTTATTTGAGAGAGAGCATGAGCGGCTCATGGGGAGGGACAGAGGGAGAAGCAGGCTCCCCACTGAGCAGGGAGACCCTCCCCGGCACCCCTTATTTTTTATTTTAAAGTAAGAGTTTATGTATATTTAGTCCCATATACTTTTAGCAATATCACTGATCTTTCTGTCTATTCCTGATTCATTTCCATTTTGGTTTAATTATTCTAGATTTATAATATGTTTAATATCTACTAAGGCAAACCATCCCTTATCATTCTGACATTTTTTTTCAATATTCAAACTAATTACATCTGAATTTTGAGGAAGGAATTTTTGATTTATAGGCTAATACGGGGAGAACTGATATTTGAAAATACTAAGCATTCTGACCTCAGAACAGGATATTCTCTCCATGCACTAAGATAGATATATAAGCCCCTCGTTAAGATAATGTTGCTTTTGGGGGCACCTGGGTGGCTCAGTCAGTTAGGCGTCTGACTCTTGATTTCAGCTCAGGTCATGATCTCAGGGTCCTGGGATGGAGCCCATGACCAGCTCCACACTGGGCGTGGAGCCTGCTTAAGATTCTCTCTGTCCCTCCCCACCCTCCAAAAAAGATGTTGCGTTCTTTATATAACCGATGTACTTTTAGTTTAACTTATTATTAGTTTATACTTTTATCACAATTACAAATATCTATTTCCCCTATATTTCCTTCTAATTGATCACTGCCTGTCATGGTGGTTTAAAAATGTGTACAGAAGGGGCGCCTGGGTGGCTCAGTCGTTAAGCGTCTGCCTTCGGCTCAGGTCATGATGCCAGGGTCCTGGGATCGAGCCCCGCATCGGGCCCCCTGCTCCGCGGGAAGCCCGCTTATCCCTCTCCCCCTCCCCCTGCCTGCGCTCCCCCCCGCGCTGTGTCTCCCCCTGTCAAGTAAATTTTTAAAAATCTTTTAAAAAAAAGTTTTATGTCTTCCCTTTGGTATTGGTGTATTACAAGGGATCCCTGAGAAAACTGGATTGGACCGGCACGTAACAGAGAGTTCTTCTTCCACTCCCCCTTACAAAAGGCAGGTGAGAACATTCTGGCGCAGGATGACCACGTGTCCTCACTGAAAAGGCCCTGTATCCCTCTACCTCAGTCCCTCGTGACTATTCTGTTCTTTCTGGTACTTCTTTCCTCCAAATTCCAGAAAAGAAAAAAGTTACTTGATTTAACTTCTGACAATTGACCTGTGCTGTCATAGTGGGGATCTGTCAGTCAAAGATCCTAAGGGAAAGCAGGAACATCATTAAACAAATATTTGAATGCCTTCAATGGGCCTGGACCCCTTCCAAAAAGGCACAAAAGGCTTCTGTTTTCCCTCAGGCCAACATTTACATAATGCAATTGAATAGCTGTCTCAACTGTCCTCAACTCAGGACACAGATGGGTTAGACATACACTTTATGTTTGGGGGTTTTCTTTTTTAAGATTTTATTTATTTGTTTTAGAGAGAGACAGCATGAGCAGGTAGGGCAGAAGGAGATGGAGAGAGAGAATCTCAAGCAGACTGCACACTGAGCACAGAGCCCAGGACCCTGAGATGATGACCTGAACTGAAACCAAGAGTTGGACACTTCACCGGCTGCGCCACATAGGCGCCCCACATTTGGGCGTTTTCTGAATAGAGTATTTTGGTCACGGGTGTGTTCTGTCTTCTGATTAAAATGAGTTCCTCAGTTTCTCAAAAAATTCTGTAACTTAAGAGTCAATCCCACAGCCTTCCATTGAATAGATGTTTCAGTAACATTGGCAAAGAAAGTTTGGACATTGCCACAAAAATTCAGGGAAAATGTTTGAGGTACAGCTGGAAGTAAATGGAGAGGAAGCCTCCATGTCAGGGATGTACAACAGCCCACTCGGGGACCAGCCTGCTCCAGCCGAGGTGCCGAGTGATGACTTAACGGGAGCACTGGGCATGAGCCTAGGTGTGCTTTGCACCAGGACACAGAGCCAAGTTAAAACAGCCCATCTCCCTCAGCTCACGCCTCTCTCTTCCCCAGAGTCTAGCAGCCCAATGAGACAACTGAGAGACAAGCCCTGAAGACAAACAAGATCCTCAGAAGTTCACCACCGACTGCAGGGGACCTCTGCGAACATGAACAAGAGTCTCTTACGGGCACAGGAAGGCAAAGAGGAGATAGCAACAACCTTGCCTCGATTTCTAGGCACTTCCTGGGATTTCTAAGGAAGTTCCAGAAGCATTATGCTATCTAGAATGAATCCAGAGCCAAGATCACTCTAGCTCACAACAGGGTTTTCCATGAATACCATTAATGCGTTCCCAATCTTCAAATCACCATGAACCCTTCTCAATTCTCACTCTATGCACTGTCCCTCCCCCCTGTAGCTACATAATTAATAATTTTTTAAAAGGGTACCTGGGTGGCTCAGTTGGTTAAGCAACTGCCTTCGGCTCAGGTCATGATCCTGGAGTCCACGGATCGAGTCCCGCATCGGGCTCCCTGCTCAGCAGGGAGCCTGCTTCTCCCTCTGACCCTCTTCCCTCTCGTGCTTTTTATCTCTCATTCTCTCTCTCAAATAAATAAATACAATCTTTAATTTTTTAAAAATATTTTATTTATTTATTTGACAGAGAGAGGGAACACAAGCAGGGGGAGTGGGAGAGGGAGTACAGCAGGCTTCCTGATGCGGGGCTTGATCCCAGGACCCTGGAATCATGACCTGAGCCAAAGGCAGACGCTTAACAACTGAGCCACCCTGGCACCCCACAATTAATAATAATTTTTAAAGAAAATCTTAGAATCATTCTTACAATAGCAGTTTTCAGGGATCGCTGTGGTTGTCAAATATTTTCACAAGACTGCATCTTAAATGTGTAGGTATCTTAAATTCATCAGGTTCAAATCCAAGTTCCTCTCCCCTTCTGGAGGAAACAGAGTAACCTTCCAGCAAGCCGGAGAACATTCTTTTCATATGGTAAAAGGCACCTCCCTCTTACACAAGCAAAGACAGAGTACCCACTCCCCGTGCCAGGATCCAACCCCCTTGACCAGGGAGGGAAGTACCGTTAAGGCTTTTTTGGACCTGAGAATATACGAAGGAAAAAAAAAAAAAAAAAGAGTGAACTCAACGCCCGAACAGGGACTTGAACCCTGGACCCTCAGATTAAAAGTCTGATGCTCTGCCAACTGAGCTATCCGGGCTCATGCGCCTAGCTTCCTCTGACAGCCTGGTAAAGGTAAGTGTATTAGGCTATTGTTGACTTTCTTCTGCCCTTCTGGGTATGTTGACAGCAATCACTTGCACACGCAACTCCTACTCTCAAACAAACAAAGCAGCCGGCGGACCCCGCTCCCACGCTCACGAAGTGCTCCCACCACAACCAGACTCCGGGGTGGCACAATCGGGCTTCCCTCGAAAACCCAAGCACAGGGCGCGCTCCGAAGGGCTCAGGTTTGGAAGGAGCCTCCACGACGCTCTCAAGTCCCACCGTTTGGGTAAAAACGAGTGGGGTCTTCTCGTGGGACGAAAGTTTTCGTCTCACCTCCCTTAAAATACACGGGACTCCAGTATTTCTTTGTACCTAGAGGATGTAGAGAAACGATGCAGAGCTGGACACGCCCTTCCTGCCCATCTACCCAAATCCTCTTCATGTTTAAAGATCCCTATTCAAGTCCACTTCTTCCTACTTTGCTAACCGTGTCACGGTGGGCAGTTACTGAGGCTCTAACGGATGCCCCGAGGCCCGCAAGGAGGCGGCCGTGCCCGCTGGGGGGAAGGTCCGGGGCCTGTGCTGGCAGCACCCACGAGAGGCCGGATCCCCCCGGACAGGCCCACGGTGGCGGCGCCACGACGGGAAAGCCCTGAGCAAGTGAGGAAACCCCGCTTCCAGCCCCAAGTAATAAATATTCCGCCATATAGTTAGCAACTGTCAATAAAAGATAGAAACCCAACCCCCAGGGGCGCATCTCGGCGTCTCTCTCACCTGCTCTCACATCACGAGAGTGTACTTTTGCTCAAAAAAAAAAAAAAAAAAAAAAAACACCTTTCCCGCTTGTGTCGCTCATCACCCGTGCTGCGCGTCTGTCCTTAAATTCCTTCTCCTGAGACTCAGAATCTTTCTCGACATCTTCGGGTCGGGCTGGGTGGAGGCCCCTGGGCCAGGGTCTCTCCAGTTCACCCGGCGGCAGCCCCAGCCGGCCTCCTCCCTCGCCCCAACCACCCAAGCCTCACCCCCCCTTCCGCCTCCTCCTACGGGAGGCCTTCCCAATTACGCGGTCCAAGCTACCAGGTTCTGGGTTCCCAGCTCTCGGACCCGCCAGATTTTCAATCTGGGGAGCTTCTCAGGAGTATAAATCTCTGTGCACCCCCGCGTGACTACCACACAAGGGGGCCGAAGGCGGAGAGCGTGGCCCTCGGCGACCCGGGGCTGGCTGCAGACGCGCTCCGGTCGCACGGCGCACCTGGTTGGAGCCGCGCTCCCGGCGCACGGCGCAGCCGGCCGCACACGCAGTACTCCGCGCACCGCGCCCTCGCGCGCCCCTGACTCCGGGGAGTCCCCTCCGACAGCCGTTCTGGGTCAGAGGAGAGCGTTCTCCCTCCTCCGTCCGCGCTCCCGTCCCGCCCGAACAGACCCTCCGCGGGGAACGGTGCCGCTGCCCCGGGCCGCCCCGGGTTGGCGGCACGCACCGTCGCCGCGTCTGTCCCGCCAGGTGCCGTGAATTCTCACCGCGCCGCCCCCTCCTCGGGAGGGACCGGAATGCCGCCCCCCGCCGCACGGCACGGCCCTTGTCTTATATCCTGCCGCAAGACCCTCGCGGCCCTTTCGAAGGCTTTGAATGCAGAGGAGGAGGAAGCTGGGGGGAAAGTCGGAATTTGAAGCCACAAGTACACATCCCCGTCCTGAGATTTGTCCCGGTTGGGATGGAAATGCTTTCCCGAGAATTAGCTGAGGAGCGGGACCTCGGAGCAAGCTGAGAGGAGCAGGAAGATCCTTGAAGCACAAACGATGAATCCCAGGGTCCAAAACCAGTCTCAAGCCCGCCTTTCCTTTTTTTCCAGAAAAACAAACCAACGATTCCTAACTCTCCTGCCCCAGTGGGTCTCTCTGGGCCCTCGCGGTACCTTCACTTTCAACATCGTAATACCGCCTTCTCTTTGAGAGCCACGTGAAATTCCAGGTCCTGGATGCGAGCTCTCAGCAGAATTCCGCCCAGGGATGACAGTGCTTGGCGGACGTTGTCATCATCCTCCTGAAGGTGCTTCGTTGACGTTTCAAATTCATTCTGTCGGAAGAGTGCCAGAACAGTGATTGTGGCAGACCCTTCCCCTTTTCCTTTAGTAGCTGAGATCTTCTGTCTTCTCTTTCCATCTGGACCTAGATTTTCAGAGACAACTTTTTGAATGTTTTTTGTTTGTTTGTTTGTTTTTTCCTTTGTGCCCACTCCTCTGCATTTTCCGGCAGGTCCCTGGTAGTCAGGAGCAGGGACCCTGGGGTGATGGTGTGGGAAACCCATGCTACCACGGAGATTGACCAGACCAGGTCAGATCTGGAGGTCCAAGCTCAGGGCCACTTGACCCCTGCGGCCATGTGGGGGCCAAAGATGAGGTTTAGACACCCTCGGTACTAGCTATTTCCTTTGCCTGAGAAGAGTGCCCAGCATATGGAATCCCTTGGAGACTACAGTGGCCAGACTCCCAGTGCTCTTTTGAGACTTTCTTTCATGGTTCTGCCCCACTGCCATACTTGAGGCCATGTAGAAGCTTCATATTTAATCCAGTGAGAATAGGAAGTGTAAGAGGAAAAACACACTTTGGTGCTCCTGGAAGGGAAAATATCAAGTGCAGCCTTTTGTTCTCTGCCAAGAGTTACCACAAGGAAAATTCAAGAGAACAGCTAATTCACCCAAAAAGGAATTTAAAAGCAGTGTTTACTTGGCATCTGCCCTGAAATAGCCACTGCTTTCTAAAAGTAGCTCTTAGCTGGGAGAGTCTAAAAGCAGCCCCCTTGAACACCTGTGCTTTAGGTGGTTCTGGCACCTGCTGTATAAACAGGGCATCCTGAGTCTGAGTCTGGAGTCCCGTCTTCCATTTTCCTGTGTGAATGGCCAATCCCACCCTTTCTGACCCGACTGCCTTTGAGAAGGGAGATCTTTTGTGTGTACACATGAAGCAAACCTTGTTCTGTCTCTTGAAGCTCAGCGTTTACAGATTTTCTACACCTTTGATACACAAACTGGCATCCAAAAGGAAATGAAAATAGAACTCATTTTGATACAACCACACAGTGTAGAATCATGTTTAGAAACAAAGTAGTTCTATAATTGTACTGGCTCCTCCTTTATAGGACAGTGTTTGTTTTAGGAAACACAAGAAAACTCACACATCTATCTACCCTTACCCTTCCTCCAGTCCCCACAACCCCCTTCCCCCCCACCACACTGCCCCTTTGGGCTGCATCTCTCTCTGGGATCTTTGGTGTGGCCTTAATTCATGGATTCCACTTTATGACTTTCCTTAAAGTTCTAAAAACAAGTGTTAAAAATGATTGCAGAAGAAAATTGAGGTGATGCAAACTTTAACACTTCATGAAGTGGACACTCTCAGAGGACTGCAAAAGGGGGTAGAAGGCAGGAAACTTTTATAGGAGAAAGAATAAAGAACAAGGAAGTGACAAATAGAAAATTGCTGTTTGGCTGGGGCCACATCAACCTTATTTGGGGCCAGGAGGCCCAGAACTGGCCGGGCATTTGGGGAACGACTGGATACTCTCCAGGTCTGGTCAAGCGGGTCATTCACAGGGACGTGGAAGTTACCTAAGTCTAGGTTTGCTGACATGGCACTCCCCCCCACCCCCCGCAGAAGCTGCTCCGTCTTGGGCCTGGCAAATGATTTCAACCCAAGAAACTAGAATTCAGTGCGCCGAGGGAAGACGTGTGGAAGGGAACCCTAACCCTTGCGATTTTATTTCAGCCACGTGTGTGTACAGATTTGGGTGTTTTCTACCACGTGGCATGTGGAAATCTCCAATGAGACTCAATTTACCATCTACAAGAACGACCGCTCTGCCAAAATCCGGCGTCGAACGAAATGCCTTTAATACCTTCGGCCCAATTTCCCAAATCGAGCTTTTCCTGAGGGCTGAGAGCCTCCAACTGTCTTTTCAACGTTCGCGCTGCGGTTGCCCGGTGTTTTCCCAATCTCTCCCCCAAAATGTTTGGGATCCGCCCCCTGCACCCCAGCTGCGCGCGTGAGGTGATCGGCGGTGGTTGCGAGCGGGGAGGCCCGGGGCGAGCGGAGGGGAGGCCAGACCGCCAAGGCCTGGGGGTCGGCGGTCCTCCCCGCGTCAGACCACCCAGGCCCGATGAGCACAGCTGACAGAGAACTGGCACTGAGAGGGAGCGTAGATTTCCTTTTTCCTTCGGTCTGTCCTGTCTCTGTCCTGCCCTTTCTGGATAGACTCAATAAAAGCCACTTAGAATGTGCGGGTTGGAGTGGCTTCGGAAGGAGGAGATTCTGGTGGGCTTGGTTCCTTCTTTCGAGCCCCTTCCCTCTTGTCTTCCTTTTGCAGCTGCGGGTGCTGGGAGGTGTAAGCCCCAGCGGGAGAAATGCATGAACAATAAAAGCAATCCAGAAGACTTCCTAATCCTGGAGAAAATGGAGAGTGGAGGTGCCGGGGATTGAACCCGGGGCCTCGTACATGCGAAGCACGCGCTCTACCACTGAGCTACACCCCCCAGCTCCCTTCTGGTTTTCCTGCTTTGTAAAATACTACTTCTATTTTTCCCATTTTTCAAGCTATAAGAATTGGCCTGCAGAATATCTACTGGACTAAATGTCACTCTTTTTTAAGAAATTACTAAAGTGGGTAGTACTTACAGGCTTCACCGGGTAACTAGATTGTAATCCGAATAGCGCCTTTTCTCGTGCTAAGACGCCCCGCTTGGGTGACCTGCTCCAGGGTCCGCTCACCAGCGGTGTTGGGGGAAAGCTACTTGCCTCCGCCACGAAAGCTCCGGGAACGGCCCCCGCCCGGGCCGCAGCGGTAACGGTGCGGATCGGCGCGCCTCCGGGCTCAGGCAGCCGGGCCTCGGTGGGTGAACCAGCCGTTGAACTCGGCACCTGCTGGCTGTCGCGTCGCACACTCCGCGCTGGTCCTCGGCCTGGTTCCACTCTCCCTCTCTGTCCCTCTCTTGACGATTATGTCCACAAAAGGTTTCACAAACAACAGCAGCAACTTCAAAACTCTCTCCACTTTAAATGAAGTGACTTTTTCCCGCGGACTGGAGGAATGAACAGGGGCGAGGGCAGGCGCAGGGCCGCGGAGCAAGGTTGGGGGACCCAGCGAAGCAGGCAAACTGCCTTCGCTCTGAAATCCGCCGACACAGCGAGAAAGCCCGCGATAGATGTGGATATTTGAAAGAATGAAGTCACAGCCCTGGACACCTCCAAGGGAAGCCATCGGTGGGTTGGAAAATTCGGGGCGTCCTGGACCCTCAGAGCAAGTAAGACGGCTGGCCTGGGAAAGAGAAGAAAAGCCATTTGCTCTGGAATGCTCGCTTTCAGCTTAGCGTGTCCGCCGAACATCTACTCACTGACTTCAGAACCTACGGCTCTTTTTCATCCAAGAGCCTTGTGTAATATTGACAAACGTATTTTGGGCAGATTTTCATTTAAAGATTTAAAAACGTTAAGTATTTGCTAGTGAAGGCAAGAAAAATGGAAGACTCCCAGTTCTGATTCTCGTCCCTGAGTCCTCTGAAAAATTTACTGGAAACAGTGAATGCAGAAGGATGGTTGCGGTCAGCTGACATACTGTGGGAAGAAGAATTCCTTGATGTCTTTGTGGACCTTCCAAACTGGGGATCTGGGACTTGTAGACCTGTAGTCTATGGCTTTCCTGACTTATTTCCACTGCGCCTCTGACTTCATGGACACTAACAGTTTTCTCAACTTTCTGTTCAGAAAGCACTGCATTCTTGGAGAAAGGTCTTTCCCTTGCTCCCTCCGTCAGAAGTTGGGATTGATATCCTGCCACATTTGGTGATTGATCTGGCCTACTGACATCTCTCTCTCTCTCTCTCTCTCTGTCTGTCTCTGTGTGTGTGTGTTTATATGTAAGGAAAATGAGGGAAGAGAAAAATCAGTAGGTAGGTTTTCTGTTCCTCAGCCTTCACACACATTCAACTGAGAATACAAAAGAAAATTTAACGAACATTGCACAAGGGCCTCTTTTTCTCTCCTTTCCTCTTTCTTTTTTTTTCTTAAGATTTTATTTTTAAGTAATCTGTACACCCCACATGGGGCTCAAACCACAACTCCAAGATCAAGAGCTGCATGCTCCACCAACTGAGCCAGCCAGGTGCCCCTGCTCTTTCTTTCTCTCTCCTGTTCCTTGGTGAACTGTGAAAGCCATGGAAGGAGCAGGAGCTTATTCATGTGGCCATAACATGCTTACTCCTCTCCTTCCCAGAGATCCTAAGGGAGCATGATCTTTCTTTCTGTCTCACTCCTTCTTGTCTCTCTTGTGCTGATGCAACCTGGATGTGTACAGCCTTGAAGGGGAAAGAGAAAGGGTGTATTGAAGGAACCCAGGGAAAAAGCTGGACTCTCCTACAGCTCCCACGGAGCTGCACACCTGGATAGACCCTACACTACAGTAAATCCCTACAACGGATGATTGCCCTTATTTCTGCACTATTATAGGATCAAACACTTGGTAGAACAAGGCTTAGTGTATTTAACTTGCCTATTTCACAAAATTCTAGCCTGAAACTTTTTTCAAACCTATGTCGAGAGAAGGCTATCTGACCAAAGAGCATTTCTGCCACTAAAAGCCCCCCAGCCTAGCCCACTCCAAGGTCTGCTCACCAAAAGTCTACCAGAGCACCAGTTCTAATTCTGCACCAGGGAGAATCCCAGCTGGAATATTCACTTCTGTCTCCAATTTCCTTTTTCTTCAACTTCTGTCATGACTACGAGGCAAGGGAGACCCTGTTAAAATTAAATACAAAATAGAGACTAGACTGGAAAATTGCCTTAAAACAATTTAAGCCACATAAGCCAAACTAAATCTAGCTTATCTCATGAACACAAGTGAAACGTAGGTTATTTCTCATAAACACCTCTGATGATTGTAAAAGAAACAAGTCATCTTCCTAAAACTTGGTGTAAAACAATCACTTTCAAGCGATCCTCAACCATCAGGAACCCCCCACTGCAATAACCAATCACTATAAAAATTAAACAACTTCCTCATTTTCACATTATAAGCCATCCTGTGATGTCATGCCCTGAGCTTCCTATCAGCCTTAAATGTGAAAGCTCCCAGTTCACGAGCTATTATTATATGCACAATAAACAATAAGTACTATTTTATTGATTTGGTGGTTTTAATTTTGCTATTCTTATTTTTGATAACCCATAAGATAGTGCAGCTGTATAGAAGATTAGCAGTGTGTTACCTCGGGGAAATTAGGTCCATGTGGGAGAAAAGAAAGAAGTTGGAATAAAGTAATAATGTTGGTGAGAAATGAAGCATGGTAAGATGGGTGACCTGAGCGCTGATCTAAAAATTTAGGCTAATTTGGGGGAGATTCGACAGAAGAGGAATGAACTGATCACAAAACTTGGTCATAAACGAAGAACAGTGTGTTTTACCATCACCACTCTCATCATCCCTGGTGTAGACCCAGTTAGTGGATGCTTCGGCTCTGGGTTCAGGAGACCCCTCACAAAAAAGGGGGAAGAGAAAAGGAAGGAAAAGCTATCCCCCTGGCCAAATGGAATGTAGGCTGCAGACTCGGGATCTGCCTTGTACCACCAGGCCTGCAGCTGAGCCACGACTGGCCCAGGGTCTCCACTCCAAAGCTATTTTGGAAGACCTGGCCCACGTCCATGCAGAAGAGGAAGTCCACTTCATGCCGGATGTGGGCCACAATGTGCTCCCCAATGGTCTTCATACGCATCATGCTGATGTCCTGCCACCTCTTCTCAGGCTCGATCTCAAATACTTTGAAGGAACGCAGAGGACCCAACTCTATCAAGGGCATCCTGGAGACACCGTCCACCATGATATAAAATATGACTCTGTGGCCAACCATGAAGTACCTATTGGCAGATATTAAGAACTCCTCCAAGTAATGCTCAATGTATCTACTATTGTTTTGTTCTCAGCCCTTCGGGGTCTTCAGCAGAACGGAGATGGAAACTGTCCTGTTATAACATTCTCCTATTTTCCAACAGCAAAAACCGTCAAACCCACAGTAATTTTCTGTTTGGCATAGTAATTTTCTAGGATGGTCCTGTTGTAAGTGCCTTCCCACACGACCAGCACCTTCCATCCGGTCATTGTCAGAACCTCTGGACGTTTCTGTGGGTTAAACCAGTCTGATAGCTGAAGCTCTTCGTTGTTTTCCTCTCCTTGTTCATTTTCATCGTCTATGTCTTCCTCTTCTTGGTAAATGCGGGTCCCGTTGTTAAACCAGCTTGGAAACCACCAGCCCTCTGAATTCTGCTGTCACCAACTTCTGGGGTTTTTGAGTGATATATCCACAAGAAAGAGCCTTCTGGGCTGTGGATATATTCCCAAAACACAACAATTAACAGTGGAGACAACCAGCATTGACAGAATCACTTTTCCTTTGACATTCATTATTTTCTCCTCATCATCTGCTTCTCTCCCCGCAGAGTGAAAGGCAAAACAACAAAGTTCTATTAAGCTCCGCTCTGCAGAAGGAGGCAGGGCTGGGAGGAAGGGAAGGTGCTGTGCTGCCTTCCAACTCCTAGTTCCAGGTAAATGGAGGAGACAATGAGGCCTGTGCTGGAGTCAGCAGGCAAACGATAAGCCGATAAGCCGGTTAATTTGTTTTTAAATTAGAAGCAAGAAACAGAAAATTCCTGCCACCATTATGTGGTTTTAGGCTTTGTGTTAGCATTGAGAACACTGGGACATGAATTAACAATGTAGCTTAAGACAATAACGATAAAACACCTAGTTCCCAACCAGCAGATTAAGAGCTCACAACTAAAATTGGAACAACACCCTAAAACCTCCTTACCTTCTTATATGAATGGGTAACTTTGAGCCCTTCCCACTACACATCCTCCGAGGACCCTCCTCTTCATAGCCTCATGAAAATGCAAAACTCAGGATAAGAGTTCCTGACTCAGAGATTAGAGCCTTCTGAAACTTCTATAAATTGTTACTTAGATGTAATAGACTCTAAAATGAAAAGAAGTGTCATGGTTCCTGCCAATAATGCCCACCTTGGTCACTAATAATGATGACTGGGTTTGGGGAGGAGATGTCTGGTCCAGGAGATAAAGTGTGCCACGAGGCGTACAGACTGCAGTAGAGAACAAGGGCGGACAAGGCGTTCAGAAGTGGGCAGCCTATTTCTTGGCATGGGCTGCTGCTGCTGCTGCTTCTTCTTCTTCTTCTTCTTCTTCTTCTTCTTTCTCATTTCCATCTTCCTTTCCCTTCAGTAATATTGCAGAATGGTAGCTCAGGTGAAAAAGCTGGTTAATCTAGTGGCTACTTGTTACTCATTTCTCTCTTACGTGGTCCCATTGCGTAGGGGTGGTCCACTGTTGTCAAGGAGCAGAAAATAGTGAGAAGAAGGGGGTGAACGGAGACAATGCTATATTAGTGGAGTCCTGGGAAGACAGAGCAGCCCTAGATCCACCAGGAACTGAACCCAGAACTTTCACACATGCCAGAAACACGGCCTCCCATTGAACCACACCCCTGACAATGGCAGTTTCTTGCAGCATCCTGCAACATATATACATTTCGCCTATTTTCTGTGGGTCTTTGAAAGCCTAACTTTTTAAAGCAAAGGCCAGGGTGCCTGGGTGGGTCAGATGGTTAAACGTCTGCCTTCAGCTCAGGTCATGATCCCAGGGTCCTGGGATTGAGTCCCGCATCGGGCTCCCTGCTCCTTGGGAGCCCGCTTCTCTCTCTGCCCCCCTCTCTCTCTCTGTCTCTCATGAATAAAATCTTAAAAAAAAAAAAATAAAGCATCATGAGTTCAAGCCCTGTGTTTGGCATGGAGCTTGCTTACAAGAAAACCCACAAAAACTTGATGAAAAGAAAGTCCATTGTGTTAAGCTCACTATGTGTACAACCTCTAAGCTAGATCCCTTTTTTGCACCGACACAAAGGAAGGATAATACCAATTCTAGACTGTATGACACCGCTCCTGCCCCCAGAACCTTGCCTGTGTGTCCAGCCCTCTCCCAGATCCTCTCACTGGCCTAAATCCTCTTTTTATCTCATTTTCCAGCCACTTCCACCGAAGTCCCAGGATGGAATTTTCACTTCTTCTCTACAGTTTCTTTCTCTTGTGGTATAAACCAGTTTCAACCAGTCTCTCTAGACCCTCTCGTCCATACCCCTGAGTTCAAGTGTTATCCGTCTGCGGTTAACTTCTGGCTTTATTTGCTGTACCAGGCCTTGCCTGCTCCACCTGCAACCAATAAAGCCCAAGAAATACCTCCTTGCAAAATCGAGAAGCACCTCAACACCAACACATACAAAATAAGAAGCATCTCCTATTGCCAGTTGTCTTGTTTCCCTCAGTGTTGTGTCTTATGAAATGGCTACAGCTGGGAAGACCAAACAGTAGGTGGTTACCAGGAAGTCTTGCGGGGTTTGATGTATTTGCCTTCTGACCTTACGTACTCCCAACTCCTTCAGGTCGGGGACTACTTCATTCACTCTGAGTCAAGTGATTAACGCAATAATTGTTTCATAATAAAGAGCAGATACATGACTTTGATTAAATTGTTGCCGGGTGAACTGGGGAGCACACCCGCCTCCCTGTCCTGTCCTGGGTCCACCACGCAGCCAGACCCAAAAGAGTCACCTAAGGTTCCTGGTTGTGTCACGAGAAGGAACTCAAGGACAGACACGCAGCACAGAGGACAAGCGACACAAGAGGGAAAGTTTATTAAAGTGAAAAGTACAATCTTCAGACCTGAGAGCAGGAAGCCAGAGAGCGAGAGCGAGAGCGAGAACTGTGCGCCCTGAGGGTTGGGTTTCTTTTACTGACAGTGGTTAACTAGGGGGCGGGATATTCATTATTTGGGGTGGGGACTTCTTGGAAGCAGGGTTTGGGGGGTTTTCTTCGTTATTTGACCAGGGGTTTCCTGTCGTGGTGCCGCTCTCGTGGGCCTGTCTGGTGGGATCCAGCTTCTCAGCTTCTCGTGGATGCTGCCAGGACGGACCTCTGACCTTCCCCGCGGCCGGCCACGGCCGCCTCCTTGCTGGCCTCGGGGCATCCCGTTAGAGCCTCACTGACCGCCCACCCTAACAAAATGAATGGAAGATAATGTGCACGGCTACTGTTTTTTTATTCTTCTTGAAGGGAAACAGTGACTGCATAATATTTTTTTTTCAGAAAAATAATCACTAGTACTTTCTTTGGTCTAGATTCATAATTCTCCTTTAAGGACTGAGGAATTATGGCTTCAAATCTCCAAAGTGCTAGGATAATTTAAGTACTGTTGAGGTTTCGATCTTCCTCCTCTAGAGCTTCATCGGTATCATCTGGCTTCTTCTAAATCTGATTGCCGTTACCTCCTTCAATGGTAAAGAAATTTCCCATTTATATTGGGAAGTTCTCCCTTTCCTTCCTCTTTCATTTACTGCTCCTTTTCCTCCTCTTTCATCTCTCTCTTTTTTTCACTCCTGCGTCCCATGAAGCCGCCTTAGCCCCTCCTGCCAATCTAGTAGTCTTTAAGTTTTAGCAAGCACCCTTAGCGCCTGTGACTGATGAACTTAAACCTTTCTCTGTATATGTAGAGATCGTGCATTCTTTCCTGGAAAGAACGGAGCCCTCCTATAGCCGTCACCAGGCTGTCCTGCACCATCCCGGGCACCAAGGAACCAAACCCTCTTGCAGAACCTCGAGCACCACGATGACGTCTGTAGCTAGCACCATTGTCATCAAGAACTGTCATAGACCAATGCACCCCCTTAACTGATTAAATTTCTTTAGAAATTCCTGGACCAGGCAGAAGCCTTAGAATTGGCTTTTGGACAAGAGTATGCCTTTTCTCCCCAGGGGCCCGGCCTCTGAAAGCTCCTATTTCTTTCCCATCAAAACTCTTGAGTACTGGTCTTTCAAGAGACGGGCAGCTGAACTTGGGCTTCGGCAACACTCTCTCTAAACTTTTCTGTACTTTCAATCTCTGTCTCCCTCCAATGCTTATGCTAAAAAAGGGGTTTTGGGGGGTTTTGTTTTGTTCTGTTTTAATATCAGGTAAGGTTTGATGAAGGTCAGCCCCGTTTCTTAAATAATATTGCGGCTTATTTGGCACCCTCACACGCCTCTTTAAATCATATTTAACTTCCATATAAAGAAAATACAAAATCCCATTAAGCCATCTTTTGGTGATATTTCCTTTTGTCCTAAGGTACACTCCCCTTTTGGTATCCTGTTACTCAAATTCCGAGACATAAGGAGAACTGTAATTAATACATCTTATGTTATAGGGTGGCTGTGCTGAGTTGATGGTGCCCCTCCCTCCAAATTCATGGGCTTCCTGGAAACTCAGAATGTCACTTTGTTTGGAAATAGGGTCTTTGTAGATGTAATCAAGTCCAGATGAGGCCATGAGGGTGGGTCCTAATCCAGTATGATTGGTGTCCTTGTGGGACAGACACACAGGGCGACTGGTGTGACCACAGAGGCAGGGTTTGGGGGACTGCAGCTGCAGACCCAGGAGGCCGGGGGGGGGGCGGGGGGAGGGCTCCCAGCTCTTACAGTACTTGTGTCTGCCCCTGCCCCGCCTTTACAATTCTCCCCTCCACCCCCCTTCTTATTCCCGTTCCATCAGCAAGCTCTGCAGCCGGCTGGAGCCTTGTCTGGCAGAGGGAGTCAAATCTGCACAGCTGAGAGTTCCCTATAATTGCAGGGCTCCCTAGATCAGGTTATTATCCTTCCCACTGACTTTAATCACAGTACATGAAGATTATTAAAAGCTACCCTCAGGAAATCTCCTTGAATTTTGCGCATATTCCTTTGTAACCCGATTGCACAGTAACGCAACGTCTCTTCTCTGGAGGGTTTCCGAAACAGCAGAGTTGCACCGAGCGGACCCCGACCCTCTAGCTTAAATATTGGCGCCCCTGCTGACAATAGCGGCGGCCTGTGCGGTGGAGACCGAGGCATTGGCCCCGCACGGGGGGTGTAGCTCAGTGGTAGAGCGCGTGCTTAGCATGCACGAGGCCCTGGGTTCGATCCCCAGCACCTCCACGCGCACCATCCTACCCCGGGATGGCGCTGGCCCCCACAGGAACTCGGTGGCCCCCACCCCCCCCCCCGGCCTGGCTGCCTCGGCACAACCAAGCCAGGAGGTGACCTCAACGCCACGACGGGCAGGCCGCCAACACGCGAATAGCGTGTTCTTTTGACTACGTCAAGTGCCATCACCGCCGCGTGGACGCAGCCAGGTTGGAGGAACCAACGCCCTCGCAACTGCATGCAACGAATTACTATTAAATTCTCAACTGTGAAAGGGAAAGAAAAAGAGCAATGGGAAAGGCTTTAAAAAAGAATGAGAATCTATCGGACAAAACCCACTGGATTTCTTCCCTTTTTCTCGCGCTATTCTCGTGTCAATAAAGAAAACTCTCACCCCCTTTCTCCAGGCTCTGCTCTTCCCCACACCGTCCGCACATGCCCGGCGGAGAAGCGCCACCGGGGGAAGGAGACCTTGTACGGCACTTAGGCCAGTGTCTTGGGGCGGCCGGGTCCGGGGAGGTCAGGGCCACGGAATTCTTGAGGGTCGGGCCCTCGTGGAGGTGCCGGGGATCGAACCCGGGGCCTCGTGCATGCTAAGCACGCGCTCTACCACTGAGCTACACCCCCGCCGCGGGAGCCGCGGCCTCCACCATACCGGTCGCCCTATTGTCCGCAGGGGCGCCAGGTCTAAGCGAGAGGGTCGGGGTCCGCTCCGTGCCACTCGGCTCTGCGGAACCCCTGCAGAGAAGGGAAGCTGCGTTCCGAACTGCAGGCCGCGGAGCGCGAGAAGCTCTCCCCCAAGTGTCGGCGCTCGGGGCCCTGCTCGAGGCCCACCTCCTGCCAGCACAAGGGGCGTCTCGGGACGGAGTATGCTCCTGGTCCTTCAACCTCCTTCTCTCCTATCGGCAGCGCTCGCAGACATATGTAAAAGTGGCGCAGGGCAGGCAAGGACCAGCCCCTCCGTAGGACCGAGTGAGAGAAAGATGGAAGGAGAGGAAGGAAGAAAAGAGAGAGAGAAGGAAGGAGGAAGAAAGGAGGGAGGGAGGGAAGGCAGGCAGGCAGGCAGGCAGGCAGGCAGGAAGGAAGGCAGGCAGGCAGGCAGGAAGGAAGGAAGGCAGGCAGGAAGGAAGGAAGGAAGGAAGGAAGGAAGGAAGGAAGGAAGGAAGGCAGGAAGGCAGGAAGGAAGGAAGGAAGGCAGGCAGGAAGGAAGGAAGGAAGGAAGGCAGGAAGGCAGGAAGGAAGGAAGGCAGGAAGGCAGGAAGGAAGGAAGGCAGGAAGGCAGGAAGGAAGGAAGGAAGGCAGGAAGGAAGGAAGGAAGGAAGGAAGGCAGGAAGGCAGGAAGGAAGGAAGGCAGGAAGGAAGGAAGGAAGGAAGGCAGGCAGGCAGGCAGGAAGGAAGGAAGGCAGGCAGGAAGGAAGGCAGGCAGGCAGGAAGGAAGGAAGGCAGGAAGGAAGGAAGGAAGGCAGGAAGGAAGGCAGGAAGGCAGGAAGGAAGGCAGGAAGGAAGGCAGGAAGGCAGGAAGGAAGGCAGGAAGGAAGGCAGGAAGGAAGGCAGGAAGGCAGGAAGGAAGGCAGGAAGGAAGGCAGGCAGGCAGGCAGGCAGGAAGGAAGGCAGGCAGGAAGGAAGGCAGGCAGGCAGGCAGGCAGGCAGGAAGGAAGGCAGGCAGGCAGGCAGGCAGGAAGGAAGGAAGGAAGGAAGGAAGGAAGGAAGGAAGGAAGGCAGGAAGGAAGGAAGGAAGGCAGGCAGGCAGGAAGGAAGGAAGGCAGGCAGGAAGGAAGGAAGGAAGGCAGGCAGGCAGGAAGGAAGGAAGGCAGGAAGGAAGGAAGGAAGGAAGGAAGGAAGGAAGGAAGGAAGGCAGGAAGGAAGGAAGGAAGGCAGGCAGGCAGGAAGGAAGGAAGGCAGGCAGGAAGGAAGGAAGGAAGGAAGGCAGGCAGGCAGGCAGGAAGGAAGGAAGGCAGGAAGGAAGGAAGGAAGGAAGGAAGGAAGGCAGGCAGGCAGGCAGGCAGGAAGGAAGGAAGGAAGGAAGGCAGGAAGGAAGGAAGGCAGGCAGGAAGGAAGGAAGGAAGGCAGGAAGGAAGGAAGGCAGGCAGGCAGGCAGGAAGGAAGGAAGGAAGGCAGGCAGGCAGGCAGGAAGGAAGGAAGGCAGGCAGGAAGGAAGGAAGGAAGGAAGGCAGGCAGGCAGGCAGGAAGGAAGGAAGGCAGGAAGGAAGGAAGGAAGGAGGAAGAAAGGAGGGAGGGAGGGAAGGCAGGCAGGCAGGCAGGAAGGAAGGAAGGAAGGCAGGCAGGCAGGCAGGAAGGAAGGAAGGCAGGCAGGAAGGAAGGAAGGAAGGAAGGCAGGCAGGCAGGCAGGAAGGAAGGAAGGCAGGAAGGAAGGAAGGCAGGAAGGAAGGCAGGAAGGCAGGAAGGAAGGCAGGAAGGAAGGCAGGAAGGCAGGAAGGAAGGCAGGAAGGAAGGCAGGAAGGAAGGAAGGAAGGAAGGCAGGCAGGCAGGCAGGAAGGAAGGAAGGAAGGAAGGCAGGAAGGAAGGCAGGAAGGCAGGAAGGAAGGCAGGAAGGAAGGCAGGAAGGCAGGAAGGAAGGCAGGAAGGAAGGCAGGAAGGAAGGAAGGAAGGAAGGCAGGCAGGCAGGCAGGAAGGAAGGAAGGCAGGAAGGAAGGAAGGAAGGCAGGAAGGAAGGCAGGAAGGCAGGAAGGAAGGCAGGAAGGAAGGCAGGAAGGCAGGAAGGAAGGCAGGAAGGAAGGCAGGAAGGAAGGCAGGAAGGCAGGAAGGAAGGCAGGAAGGAAGGCAGGAAGGAAGGCAGGAAGGAAGGAAGGAAGGCAGGAAGGAAGGCAGGAAGGAAGGCAGGCAGGCAGGCAGGAAGGAAGGAAGGCAGGAAGGAAGGAAGGAAGGCAGGAAGGAAGGCAGGAAGGCAGGAAGGAAGGAAGGAAGGCAGGAAGGAAGGAAGGAAGGCAGGAAGGAAGGAAGGAAGGCAGGCAGGCAGGCAGGAAGGAAGGAAGGAAGGAAGGCAGGCAGGAAGGAAGGCAGGCAGGCAGGCAGGCAGGCAGGAAGGAAGGAAGGAAGGAAGGCAGGAAGGAAGGAAGGAAGGAAGGCAGGCAGGAAGGAAGGAAGGCAGGAAGGAAGGCAGGAAGGAAGGCAGGCAGGCAGGCAGGCAGGAAGGAAGGAAGGAAGGCAGGAAGGAAGGAAGGAAGGAAGGAAGGAAGGAAGGCAGGCAGGAAGGAAGGAAGGCAGGAAGGAAGGAAGGAAGGAAGGAAGGAAGGCAGGAAGGAAGGAAGGCAGGCAGGCAGGCAGGAAGGAAGGAAGGAAGGAAGGAAGGCAGGAAGGAAGGCAGGCAGGCAGGCAGGCAGGAAGGAAGGAAGGAAGGCAGGAAGGAAGGAAGGAAGGAAGGAAGGAAGGCAGGCAGGAAGGAAGGAAGGCAGGAAGGAAGGAAGGAAGGAAGGAAGGAAGGCAGGAAGGAAGGAAGGCAGGCAGGCAGGCAGGAAGGAAGGAAGGAAGGAAGGAAGGCAGGCAGGAAGGAAGGCAGGCAGGCAGGCAGGCCAGCCGTACCACGAGAGGTGCTCAGGCAATTCAGGTCCAGGGGAGGAGATAAGACTGCGGTGTAACTGCTTCACAATACGGGTGTGCAAGGAGCAGAGAGTGTGTCGGTCACTACCCTCCTAAATCGCTGCGCCCCACATCTCTGGAGAGGGGCCGTCCTCGCTGGGTCCCGGGCACTGCTTCTCTGGTTCTGAGAGCCCCAAGGACCAGAAACAGGAAAGGGGATTAGGAAGCGCGTTCCTGTGGACATTGCACCTTTCAGAAAAAATGTTTCCGAGGGGAACTTGAAGGAAGAGAAAGAGCCCATTCCTAGCACAACACACTAAAAATCAGTCCCTTCCAACCATAATGACGGAGGTGTAGGTGGATCTTTGAACTCAGGGCTACTTCCACCAAAGTCACAGTATGAGGGGCATACCGTGGTAAAGAAAACTTCCTCCCCTCCCTCTTCCTTTGATCAGTGTAGACTCAGGCATTCTTATCTTAGCCATTAAATTCATTTACTTATTTTTGTTTAAGTGGACCCCACCGCCAGCCCATTGCGGGGCTCGAGCTCGCCCACCTGAGATCAAGGGCCAGATGCTTAACCGACTGAGCCACCCAGGCGCCCCGGATTTTCGTCCATTGTAATGCTCAGTGCTTCCAAGATTTGTCCAGTAGACGCCGTGTCCTTCTAAGTCAGCCAGCGTCTGTTGAGCATTTCTTACATTCTGGCAGGGAGAGATGGTCCAGGCTCCTCTTGTGATTTCCCTGCCCCAAGCCTCGGGGACAGGAGATCCTTCCGGCAGCCTTGGTTCCTGCTGGTGGGGATCCGTATTAGGAAATTAAGGTAGGACACCAGCTCTCCTCACTGTCACCAGGGTGTCGCTCTTTCAGCAGACAGAGCCAAGACGCGGCTCTTCCCTGACGTCTTCTCCTAACCCTTTGTGTGTAGCCCCGGATTTAAGGTGGGCTGAGCAGCACGAATGGACCTTGGGAAGGGTGCCTTTCTGTCCAGCATCATTGCCTTCCTCTTTATGCAGCCGGAAAAAGAATGCAATCTAGGGGGCTCCAAAATAAGGGAGCTGTATATAAAGAGCCTTTGTTCGCAGTCTCAGGTCCTCAGGACTCCCGGGGAGGTAGATGGCTGTGATTAAAGTGCTTCTGAAAAAAAAGGGAAAAGAGGAAGCAAAAGCCCTGGGGGTGTAGCTCAGTGGTAGAGCGCGTGCTTAGCATGCACGAGGCCCCGGGTTCGACCCCCGGCACCTCCACCTCCCCGATTCCTCCTGCACCTCCGCTACAGGGATCTTTTGGTTTCTGGATGAAAAACCCCAGGTTTCGGTCTGCAATTCTCCGTTGTGTTAGGAGGATGCTCTCTTAGCGAGCTGCCTAGACAGACATCTTGGAATACAAGGTGATATTTAATGCTCGTTTACTCAAAGTCGGCATTTTTATTATCCATCCACCCTGAGCAACCGCTGCTGTGTTCTCTAAAGTCTCATACTCCACAGAAACTGAGTTGTGTGGAAAATCTGAGTTCCGAGAGCAGGAACCTCTCCAACCTGAAAGGGCAGCTCCTAAGACAGTTAAACCATACCCACCTCGTCTTCCATGCGCCCCAAACTAGCATCCGGAACCAGGTCAAGAGGGTTTTTCCCGGATGGGAGGGAAAATTTAAAATTAAAGGCCTAGAAAATCTGAAAAAGTCAACCTGCTCTAGTACTTTCGGGGAGAACAGTTTCTTCTCTGGAACGAAGAACACGGGAGTGCCCAGTAATGAGAGGCAGCACCGGCCAGCTGCAAAATTTGCTGGGTCTTGAGCCCTGCCAGCTGCGCTGGTCACCGTCCCCTGCAGCTGGCCCTGATGACAGGTCAGGTGACAGGTCGGGGACAGTCCATCCCAGCCGAAGAAGCAGGCCGCTCTCTGTTCCCTTGCCAACTCTAGACTGAGAGATGTTCAAGGATGCCGGGTGTGAGCTTAGAAGGCGGAAGATGCTCGTTTACTACAGAGACCTGCCACACTGCCCTGCCCTGTTTGGATTCCAAAATTAAAGAGGTGACCAGAGTATGGGAAAACTTCCCTCCCACTGGTCCTGAGCTCAGACTCTGGGGTAGGAGTCCTGGGTACTTGGGGAAGCATCAAAGAGCGCAGACGCACCTTGTCCCCCGACTTGGGGCAATTGCTTTATGTTGTGGGACAACTCTACCTTCCTCCAAAGGGAGTTTTGAATCCACAGTCCCGATAACAATAATAACTTTGATGAGTCCTCGTGAACTTGATCAGACCACCCAGTTCATAAAGTAAAATAGTTTTTGTGTCTGACTTACACCAGGCGAAAATATTGTACAGGGACCCTTAAGTGCAAAGCAAGAGATCTGAGTGAAAGAGAAAGGCTATTCTTGATCACAAAAGAGGTGACTGGTTTGGTTTCTGTTAATTCAGTGTCGCAAATAATGTGCCACTTTCAGGAAACCAAACCGCTGCGTCAATCAAGAGGCACTGTGAAGGTTTTGCTTCACGAGTTTAGGAGCCCCTCATCTCTCCCACCCCATAAATGTGGGCCACATTGGCAAGTCATGACCCATCACCAATTGTTCAGTGAATTAACCTACACCAACTCGAGGGGGCGTGCTCCACCCAAAGCAGACCTTCCTTTCCTGCAAGAAGAGTCGCCAAGCAATTCTGCACCTCCCGGATTTCACACAGCATCCAAGCCACGGAAGACACACCTTCCACTCTTCCCGAGACCTACCTCTACCCATCCCTCACACCTGGTGATTCCATCAAACATGTTCTAAGATTACACTCTTATTTTCCTCCAAATATCTTCACTCCTTATTTTGAATTCTGTACATATTGTAAATATGTAGTTATTCATAAAAGAAAAAAATTTTTTTTGCCACACTCCAATCTGTAAACAGTGTTGGTTTTTCAATTTATTATGAGCACAAGCAGGGGGAGCGGCAGAGGGAGAGGGAGAAGCAGGCTCCCCGCTGAGCAAGGAGCCCGATGCAGGGCAGGACTCTGGGATCATGGCCTGAGCCAAAGGCAAGCGTTTAACTGACTGAACCACCCAGGCGTTCCTGCAACACACTTTTTAACTCATTGCTACCCTGAGGTTTTCTATGTGTGTGCATGTAGTATGAGGGTCAGTCAAAAGACACCTTGAAATCTCCCATAAAAGAAGTATCTCTATATTGTGTGTGGGGTGTGTGTGTGTGTGTGTGAAAGTGCTGTGCATGTTCTTATGAGAAATTATTTGACATTAGGCCATCTTGATTTCTCTGGTGACATGGGGAAAATTAATGAACATCTCTGGTCATTTTAATGAGCCTTTTAATTTTTCTTCTGCCAAACAGCCTTGCCGATGACATGCCATCGCTGGTGGTTTTGCACCAGTCTGGAATTTCTAAATTTTAAGGGCTCCAGGAAAGAACAACACTAAGCATATTCTTAAATGAAGGATAAGGTCACTACTGAGATTAGAATACTAAAAACTGAAAGCAGATGAAAGCTAAGGTCATAAAAATTCAGATATGAAAACTCAATTTCATGAATAACTTCTTTCTTGGTATTCCTTGGGTGGAAACTAAATCACCTTATTTTATTTTATTTTGCCATATATTCATTCACCATTTCTAGGTCAACATCTTTGATGCAACCCTTCACTAATGTCTTGGCAATCACAGTTTTTGATAAAGTACCATTTTGTAACAGCCTGGATCACTAATGTTATTATGTAAAATATTGAACATCTGCTCTTGGATTCAATCTTCCTTTCAAAGAACTCTTTTTGTTTTGAATATATTTCATGTTTTCGTGTTAATGTAACTTAAGTTTTAATGGCTTTGTTGCTTGATTAATCAACACATTTCTGCAAATACCCCAGCATGCATTAGCACTTCACCATCAGTGAAAACTGCAAAACTAAATTTAACCTATGAAAGATCACCTTTCCACCTAAAACCAGTAGGACCAATTTTGGTCTTCATTTTTTGCAATCATTTCTATCCTTATCATATTGAGATACTCCTGCTTTTTTGACCAAAAAAAAAAAAAGTCAAAATAAATCTAGTCTTCAATAAATTAGGTTTAAAAATAAATGACATGGGGCACCTGGATGGCTCAGTCGCTTAAGCATCTTGACTTCCACTGAGGTCATGATCCTGGGGTCCTGGGATCCAGCCCTGAGTTGGGTTCCCTGCTGAATGGGGAGCCTGCTTCTCCCTCTCCCTCTGCTGCTCCCCCTGCTTGTGCTCTCTCCCTCCCTCTCTCTTTCAAGTAAAATAAATAAAATCTTTAATAAATAAATGACATAAATGTATTTTTTTGAATTTTCTTTTTTTATTTAAATTCTATTAATTAACATATAATGTATTATTAGTTTCAGAGGTAGAGGTCAGTGATTCATCAGTCTTATATAATGCCCAGTGCTCATTACATCACGTGCCCTCCTCAATGTCCATCACCCAGTTACTCCATTCCCCAAAACCCCTCCCCTCCAGCGACCCTCAGTTTGTTTCCTATAATTAAGAGTCTCTTATGGTTTGTCTCCCTCTCTGGTTTTGTCTTGTGTCATTTTTTCCTCTCTTCCCCTATGATGTTCTGTTGTGTTTCTTAAATTCCACATACAGTGAGATCATCTGATACTTGTCTTTCTCTGACTGACTTATTTCACTCAGCATAATACCCTCCAGTTCCATCCACATCAGTGCAAATGGCAAGATTTCATTTTTTGATGGCTGCGTAATATTCGTGTGTGTGTGTGTGTGTGTGTGTGTGTGTGTGTGTGTGTGTGTGTGTATCTTCTTCATCCATTCATCTGTCGATGGACATCTGGGCTCTTTCCAGTTTGGCTATTGTGGACACTGCTGCTATAAACATTGGGGTGCAGGTGCCCCTTCTTTTCATACATCTGTATCTTTGGGATAAATACCCAGTAGTACAATTGCTGGGTTGTAAGGTAGCTCTATTTTTAACTTCTTGAGGAACCTCCATACTGTTTTCCAGAGTGGCTGCACCAGCTTGCATTCCCACCAAGGGAAGAGGGTTCTCCTTTCTCCGAATCTTTACCAACATCTGTCGTTTCCTGACTTGTTAATTCTAGCCATTCTGACTGGTGTGAGGTGGTATCTCATTGAGGTTTTGATTTGGATTTCCCTGATGCCGAGCGATGTTGAGCACTTTTTCATGTGTCTGTTGGCCATTTGGATGTCTTCTTTGGAGAAATGTCTGTTCATGTCTTCTGCCCATTTCTTGATTGGATTATTTGTTCTTTGGGTAGAGTTTGGTAAGTTCTTTATAGATTTTGGATACTAGCCCTTTATCTGGTATGTCATTTGCAAATATCTTCTCTTACTCTGTCGGTTACCTTTAACGTTTTGTTGACTGTTTCCTTTGCTGTGCAGAAGCTTTTTATCTTGATGAAGTCCCAATTGTTCATTTTCGCTTTTGTTACCCTTGCCTTTGGAGACATGTCTAGCAAGAAGTTGCTGCGGCCGAGGTTGAAGAGGTGGCTGCCTGTGTTCTCCTCTAGGATTTTGATGGATTCCTGTGTCACATTTAGGTCTTTCATCCATTTGGAGTCTATTTTTGTGTGTGGTGTAAGGAAATGGTCCAGTTTCATTCTTCTGCATGTGGCTTCCAATTTTCCCAACACTACTTGTTGAAGAGACTGTCTTTTTTCCATTGGATATTCTTTCCTGCTTTGATAAATGACAATGTTAAAATTCTAATTTGGCTACCAATGTTAAACTGTAAATTTTAAAAATTGACTTAATTGAAAGTATTTAAATATAACAAGATACAAAAAGACATACTTGTAACTTCTCAGGTCTTCATATGCTCTGGGGTTAGCTGACAAATTAACCCTAAAATATCACCCGCCATAACATCGTCCCACTACACATGATGAGGAAGGGAAGGAAGCCAAAATTTGTGACCCAAAATATATCACTTTGACATAAAAATTACTTTGAGCAGAAAGCAGTTAAGAAGCAACCAACACAAGGAAAGCGCTCTCTACCCTCCCCATTTCTGCCTAAAGTCAGGACGTAAATTCTCCTTTTACAGGAGACTGACACTTATCAGCCCAGAGGGGCACCAGAGGAATCAGCAAACAAACCTTCTCCATTACTTTCTTCCTGTGTATCTACCTTCCCAGTTTGCTACCCTTAGAGCCTAAAACTGCTTTCCTCTGTCCTGTCATTTCTCTGTAAATTTACTGTTCTTTTTCGGAGATGCTAAGAAGTTCTAACCTGCTGCTTTCAGTTACTGTAGATTTAGGTTAATCCCATGTGATATGCACCACACGTGTTAATAAACTCTGTTTTTCTCTTGTTCATCTGCCTTTCTGTTAAAGTCCCCGCTGAAAACCGAAGATGGCTACAGGTAAAATTTCGCCTCCCTGGACCAGCCTGCTGGTCTCTGCACTGTTTCCACTGAGCAGGTGGACAGCCTGCGCCAGACCCACACTCGGTTAGATACCTCAGGTCCTCTGGTCAAGCACTTGGGGGTCAAAGCTAGTAAAAGATTCTACAACATTTTTAAGTCCTTATCTCCATGTTTACACTCATTTCATGGAGACCAGGAGCAAATAATGGAAGACAGCAGGTACAGTATTTTTCTGAACTTCTTGGATTATCAGAGAGCATAGCTCAGCAGTAGAGAACATGAAATGAAGTGCTGGGTTCAATATCTAGCTCCGTCATTCCTGCCCTTCCCCTTCAGTCTCTTAAACCATTTCAGACAAACCTTTCTCAGTTTCCTCTCTTTGTATTAATTTACTCACTTTTTCCTGCTCATGTCAAAGTTAGATGCATACCCTCCATGGGTTGCCTTTGCTCTTGACCCATTTCAACTCCATGGGCCTCATCATTACTGATGGTGCCTGTCCTCCCAAGGAACGTCTGTGTGAAGCACACAAAAAAGAGAGATCTGGTTCCTGCAGGATCTCTTGAACCAGAGACCCCAGACACGGAAGATTTAGATCAAGCTTGAGGACTCTATTCCATTGGCAATATGTGGACGTGCATGAAAGGAAAAGAACAGGAAGAGAAAGAAACAATAAGAGATTATTAGGCAATTATCTCTGAAAGGGCATTATTTTTTCAAATGTGCCTGGGTCAATGCCGTAGCTGCAGATCAAGGAGAAGCAAACCTGCCCGGCGACTAGCCCTCCGCCTTCTTCTCCGCCCTTCTGCCTCCGAGTGCAAATCACCCTGTGCAGTCACCAGAAGGAGTGAGCCATGCACCATGACTCTTCCCAAGCAAGTAAACTGGGGTGCTCCACAGAAGAGAACTAATCACTCTTTCCATCAACTCGGTGCTTCCAAGGTTGAGAAAAGTGGAGTTGGAAATGAGGGGGTTACTGAATCCACACTGTTCTGGTGTAACCAAAATAGGTCTCCCATCCTTACCGGATGTAGGAAATGTGCTCAGTTCTTGTCATGAAGAACTCTCATCCCTCCGCTCATTTACACAACTTAACAGACCACACCCTCCTCCACTCGGTCCTGAGCTGAATTCTTCAGAGACTGGCATCAGGAATGTAGGGATTTCATGTCTTCAAGTTCTCCTTGGCATCCCCCCTAAGACCACCTCCCCAGCTCTTTTTAACTCTTTAAATAAAATCATGCCTGTTGTACACGAGTTCCAATCACACAGAGAGCACTGGAAGAAACATGTAAAGGCTTTGGAGTCAGAATGAAGGTCATCAGTGCCATAGACAGGAAGCACAATGTTCCTGTGGCCACCAGCTATGAGGGCAGAGGGACTCGGTCCCGTTTCCTCTCTCTGATTCCTGCAACCATGAATCCTGATGAGAGAGTTATGGTGCCATACGCTGGTCACTGATTCAGAGCATTTACCCCCTCCTGGAAGTCATTACCCTAGCTCCCAGGAAATGTCTCTTGGCTTGTGCCATAACCAAGTATTTGAAAGGTCATTCCACCATCATATCAGGTCAGTTGCTTGCTTCGGAGTGATGGCAACATGATAAGACCAGCCAACTCCAGAATATTAGCCCATTGCCATACTCCGTTTGCTATAAAATGGTTCATTATCTCAGAAACAATGCTGTGGAATGCTGTGGAACATAAGACATTCCGTAAATTCATGGATGGTGGTTTCACAGGACCACTGTGAGAGGCAAAGGCAAATCTATAGCTAGGGTAAGTTTCTATTCAGGTGAAAATACACACTGACCCTCTAATATGGACGGGGTCAATTGTAATGAACCTGACACCAGGGCGGTAGCTGGCTCCGTCGTGGAATGATAGCATATGGAGGCTCAGAGTTTGTCTGTAATGTTGGTAGTTGGGTCATTTAGAGGAGGCTTGAACCAGATTTATTTTGCTGTATAAAAGTCCACGTTGCTGAGCCCATACATGACCTCCATCCCTGTCACCACGGCCACTCTGTTCATAAGCTCATTGGACAAGGATAGTGATGACTAAGGAGAAGCTTACAGACATCATCCATCAGAATGGGTCATCCTGTTCACCTGCCTATTAAGATTCCCCTCTGAAGAGGTTGCTCTTTGGGGAGCATTCACGGGGAAACAAATATCCTTAGATTCTGCACATTTGGAGAAATCTATCCATCTGCCTCCTTCCCAGACTTCTTTGTCACCACTTTACCAATAATTTCCCTTCCAAACTTCTACTCATCTAGCCAAACTATTAGCTATTAATTAGTGTAGACCTCTACCTCACATCTGCCCTTGTAAGCAAAGCAGCCAGATGCCTTGCTTGAAGCTACCCGTAGTGGGAAGATTTGCCTTTACCACCGGCCTTCAGGTTCTTTGGAAGCTGCTAATTTTTGTGTGGTTCCAGCATATGATGCAGAACCACCTGTAAACCATGCCTGGCCTTTTTTTCTTCTTCAGTTATAGGAAATGCCCTATGAGAACCTTCCTACACTGTTGGTGGGAATGCAAGCTGGGGCAGCCACTCTGGAAAACAGTGTGGAGGTTCCTCAAAAAGTTGAAGATAGAGCTACCTTACGACCCAGCAATTGCATTCCTGGGTATTTACCCCATAGACACAGAGGTAGTGAAAAGAAGGGGCACCTGCACCCCAATGTTCATAGCAGCAATGTCCACAATAACCAAACTGTGGAAAGAGCCGAGATATCTATCAGCAGATGAATGGATAAAGAAGATGTGATATATATACATTATGGAATATTACTCAGCCATCAGAAAGAATGAAATCTTGCCATTGCAATGACATGGATGGAACTAGAGGGTATTACACTAAGTGAAATAAGTCAGTCAGACAAAGACAAATACCATATGATCTCACTCATATGTGGAATTTAAGAAACAAAATAGATGAACATAGGGGAAGGGAAAAAAAAGAGAGAGGGAAGAAAACCATGACTCTTAATGATGGAGAACAAAGTGAGGGTTGCTGGAGGGGAGTGGGTGGAAGGATGGGGTATTAAGGATGATGGGCATTAAGGAGGGCACTGGATGTGATGAGCACTGGGTGTTGTACGTAAGTGATGGATCACTGAATTCTACTCCTGAAACCAATATCACACTATCTGTAAACTAACTAGAATTTAAATAAAAATTTGAAAGAAAACCCCAGAGAAACACCCTATGAGGCTGTAAATGTAGGCTGAAGATACGTACCAAGTGAAAGGGCCAAGACAATATACGCTGTTTTCTCATGCAAATTATTCCTGCATGGAGACCCGCTCAGATATTCTATTTCTACTTGATGAGGAACTGATGTTATGCACGCCCAGCGTTACAGCTGCACAAATTAGGGAAGACCTCCGTCACGCCTGGAAGCTCTATTCTCATGGTAACTTAGTGACTCGTGCTCAGCCATTCACGCTCTCCTGCACCCAGTAGCAAGCCAGAAACTATTTTTTATTTTTTTTATTTTTTTATTTTTTTTCCTTCTGATTTTTTTTTTATTACTCAAAAAAGCTTCATTTTTTTATTTAGCTTTCTGACTCTGTGCTTGGGCCTTCAACACTTTCACAACGATTTTCTGCTCCTCGATAAGAAAAGCACGCTTGATCCTGTCACGAACACACTTAGCACACATGGAACCACCATAGGCCCTGCTGACGTGTTTTTTCGTTTTGGACAACCTCATAAGGACTTTAGGTCTCACAGCACGAACTCCTCGAAGTCGGCCTGGGCACACGCCACATGCAGATTTTGGTGCTTTCCCAACCTTCTTGGTATAAAGGTAAACGATTCTATTACCAGGGGTTCGGGACAGCCTAGTTTTGTTAGAGGCTGTATTATAGGACAGCCTACGACGGTAGGTCAAACGCTGGACCATTCTGAATGCCTACGGACGCCGTCCCCGGAAGAGCCAGAAACTATTTTTTAAAAGAGGATAATACTTTGCAGAGGATGCCATAGTTTTGCTACTGAATCCCAAAGGTTTGTCCTGTGCGTCACTTATAGAAGAATGCTAAAACTCCAAATGCCATCTCTGTCTTTCACACACTTCCGAGTGCTCTGGTGGGTCCTAGGGGTGAGGTGTCAGTGTCGCCCTCGTACAGCCTGGACCTGCTGCACAACTTTCTTTTTTCTGGGCTCCACACAAATGGAGAGCTTTCCTAGATACGGAGGAGAGATTTGTAGTTACTAGAGGCAGGGCTGGGGGTCGAAATGGGTGAAAGGAGTGATTCCCATTCATAAAATAAATAAGTCATGGGGATGTAAGTTACAGCATAGTGACTACAGATAATAATACCGTTTTGCATATTTGAAAGTTGCTAAAAGATTACATCTTAAAAGTTCTCATTACAAGAAAAAACATTTTGTAACTATGTATGGTGACGGACCTTAACTAGACTTACAGTGGTGATCACTTTGCAATCCACACAAACATTGAATCATTATGTTGTACACCTGAAAGTAATACAATGTTATAGGTCAATCATACCTCAATTTTAAAAAACTGATAGCTTTCCAAGGTACTTGGTAAGTCAGTCAGAGTATTAGGTCCAACTGACTCTGTATTGCCTCCAAAGCTTAAAGAGGCCCACTGGACATTTTCCTTCTTTCCTAGTGGTAGGAGCCAGAAGCAGCAACTCGTTCACCACCTCTGAAGGGCTATCTTGACATACTCTGTAGAAATTTTACTGAAGGTGACAAGCTACTGAACTTTTGTAGGGCTCATTTCTCCCCCTGCGGCTTGCACGTATTGTACCAAGGAGTCTAAAGCACCTGCTACTTTTAGACCAAGGAGTCAAAAGCAGGCCCAATAAGCGTGTTATTATCAATATAATGGACCAATACCGCATCCTGCAAAATGGAGACGTGATCAATGTCCTGTGACTCGATTATTAAAGGCTGGAAATGTTGAATGTCCTCAAGTGAGAGCAGGAGGATCTTGCTGGCCCTGCCAGCCAAAGACAAACCATGCTTGATGGCTGTATTAGTTTGCTAGGGCTGCGAGAGCAAAATGCCATAGACTCGAGGCTTACACAACAGAGGTTTATTCTCTCTCAGTTCTGGAGGCTCAAAGTCCAAGATCAAGATGTCAGCAGGTTTGGTTTCTTCTGAGGCTTTTCTCCTTGAAGCAACCTTCTTGCTGTGTCTTCACATGTCTCCCCTCAGTCTGCATGTTGTCTGTGTCCTTGTCTCTTCTTCTTATAAGGACACAGACCTTACATAAGTCATACTGGATTAGCGCCCACCCATAGGACCTCATTTTACCTTAATTATCTCTTTAAAGGTCCTATCTCTAGGGGCGCCTGGGTGGCTCAGTCAGTTAAGCGTCTGCCTTCGGCTCAGGTCATGATCCCAGGGTCCTGGGATCGAGCCCCACATCGGGCTCCCTGCTCTGCGGGGAGCCTGCTTCCCCCTCTCCCCCTTGCCCTGCTTGTGTTCCCTCTCTCGCTGTCAAATAAATAAATAAAATCTTCAAAAAATAAAAAAATAAGGTCCTATCTCTAAATACAGTCACAGTCTGAGATCCTGTGGGTTGGAACTTCAACGTATAATTTTGGAGAGACAGTACTCAGCCCCAAACAGTGGTCAGTTTCTATCAGCATAAAGAATGAACTATTTTCTACAGCAATTGCTGCACATAAGTACCAGTGGTTGTGATGATTTGTTCCAGCAAGGAAATCTGGGACAGCAGCTAGAACTGAAGTCACCACTTCCTTAAATTCACAAAAGCACGCTGCCACTTCCCATGACGATTCTGTCTTCTGCACAGACCGACAGGCAAGCTGAATGGAGATGTGGGAAGAACCGCCACCGAGCACATCTTTCATGTCCTTGCTGATGGCACTTGTCTTGAGAATTCTTCCAGAACTGCAGTATCCTTTGTGTCTATTATTTTGGCGGGTAGAGAGAACTCATGGCTTCCAGCTGGCCTTTCCTCACTTCATATCTCCCACGTCAGGAGTCCAATCCAGATATCCTTGAGTGAAGAGGAGGCTGGCTCCATGTGAGAAGGGAACTTGGTACACAGCTAATAATGTACATGGCAAATATTTCTTTTCTAGCCTTCCCCACAGACAACCCACTTACCGAGGCGATTGTTTGGAGACTATTGAACACGGCTCTGAGCCGACATTAAATATTGGAACACAAAATGCCGCTGTGGTCTACCAGTCAGGGGGGTGGCTTATAGAGGTCGTGTGACCGATAGAATCAGGTCTGTTTTACCACAGGTCTATTTGAACCCCTGAATCCGCCCCATAGTACTTTCCCAGGACCCAGGATGCCTGGTTGGAGTAGATATACACAGCCCCTCCAGCATCCCATCACCAGAGCTGGATTCAGGGAGCCATTTTAATTGTACCCTCTATGACTGCCACTCCGGAACAGCAGAGAATGGCCACTGCAGGGACTTTTCAGGAAGGAGGCTGTTACTCTCCTCTCCAACACATTTCTCAAGGACTGGGTGAAGATAGTCCTCTAGACCAGGAGTTTCGGCAAACTTTTTTTTAAATGGCCAAAAAGTAAATATTTTAGCATTGCAGGTCACATGGCAAAATCAAGGATATAGGTACTTATATAACAAGAGAGAAAAAATTTCCACTTTTAAAAATGAAATTAAAGTATAATAATAGTTGAGTACAATTATTATTACTCCTAATCATTAGAAGAATGGAATTATCTTTGGGGATAGCATTTTGCTTAATTGGGGTTCAAAGTTAGTGTTCCCTATTATCAAAATTTCTCAGCATTTTTGGAGATAATGAGAGACGAAAGGATGAAAAGAAGAGAAAAATGACGAACCTCCAGAAGTTTTACCTTTGGTTTCTTTTATTCTCTGAGCGGTGCCTGAGTCTACTCACAGGATGCCGCGGAGCGAAAGGCTGCCAGGGTTGCCCTCACCACCGCCGTACTCCGCCCCCCTCCTCCACCTGCCACCCCCCTCCGGGACCCCCACCCCTCCTCCGCCCCCCTCCTCCACCTGCCACCCCCCCACCCCCGCGGGGACCGCCACCCCTCCTCCGCCCCCCTCCTCCACCTGCCACCCCCCCTCCGGGACCCCCACCGCTCCTCCGCCCCCTCCTCCACCTGCCATCCCCCCCTCCGGGACCCCCACCCCTCCTCCGCCCCCCTCCTCCACCTGCCACCCCCCGCCGGGACCCCCACCGCTCCTCCGCCCCCTCCTCCACCTGCCACCCCCCTCCGGGACCCCCACCCCTCCTCCGCCCCCTCCTCCACCTGCCACCCCCCCACCCCCGCGGGGACCGCCACCCCTCCTCCGCCCCCCTCCTCCACCTGCCACCCCCCGCCGGGACCCCCACCCCTCCTCCGCCCCCTCCTCCACCTGCTACCCCCCCACCCCCCGCGGGGACCGCCACCCCTCCACCGCCCCCTCCTCCACCTGCCACCCCGCCCGCCGGGAACTGGATCAACCCGCGCGCACGTGGAAGACGGTGGACTCCGAGTCTTTCTGGGTCGGCGAAGATATCGGACAACTAGACAGTCACACTTAAGAAATCTAAAACCCCCCGAAACGAAGGTCGAACACAATCCGAGTATTGGAGGGGGAGGACCAGCGGGAGAGGCGAGAAAAGGGTGTAGGTAGACGGCCGAAATAGCTCAGTTGGGAGAGCGTTAGACTGAAGATCTAAAGGTCCCTGGTTCGACCCCGGGTTTCGGCACAACGAGTGTCTTTTGGTCCCTCTCCAGCGTCTTGCGGTTCCTGTGAGCTCAGGACCGTTGAAAATGTTCATAGATACATTGTGTCATGGATACAATTGGCCAAGCTAAAGCGGTAATTGCACGGAAAGCTCAGGGCACTGCTGTGCATAACTCAGTGACAAAGGGGCTGGCGGTTGAAGCCCACTTTCGTTCCTTCCACGGGAGGACTGGTAGGAAAGAAGGCAGTAAGACGTCCCGGGCAGACACGCGCGAGACCCTGACGAACTCGTGCGCCCGTCACTGCCGCTGCGGCAAGTGGCGCGCGCGGGGCGGGGGGAGGGGGAGGGGGAGGGGGAGGGGGCGTCACAGACCGTCTCCGCGCAGCGCTGGGCTGCAGCCCGCAAGCAGCCGGACAAAGGGCGCGGGGTGCGTGTGCGGCCCAAGCGGGCGCCAGTTACTGCTCCAAACATTGGAAACAATAAAGGAAGAACAGCACTTAGTGAAAGGTGAAATTTATGAAATTCAAATTTCAGTGTGCATCTATAAAATTTTATTCGAATACAGACACGTCACTCATTTACAGTCCTGAGCTCACAGGAACCGCAAGACGCTGGAGAGGGACCAAAAGACACTCGTTGTGCCGAAACCCGGGGTCGAACCAGGGACCTTTAGATCTTCAGTCTAACGCTCTCCCAACTGAGCTATTTCGGCCGTCTACCTACACCCTTTTCTCGCCTCTCCCCCTGGCCCTCCCCCTCCAATACTCGGATTGTGTTCGACCTTCGTTTCAGGGGGTTTTAGATTTCTTAAGTGTGACTGTCTAGTTGTCCGATATCTTCGCCGACCCAGAAAGACTCGGAGTCCACCGTCTTCCACGTGCGCGCGGGTTGATCCAGTTCCCGGCGGGCGGGGTGGCAGGTGGAGGAGGGGGCGGTGGAGGGGTGGCGGTCCCCGCGGGGGTGGGGGGGTGGCAGGTGGAGGAGGGGGCGGAGGAGGGGTGGGGGTCCCGGAGGGGGGGTGGCAGGTGGAGGAGGGGGGCGGAGGAGGGGTGGCGGTCCCCGCGGGGGTGGGGGGGTGGCAGGTGGAGGAGGGGGGCGGTGGAGGGGTGGCGGTCCCCGCGGGGGTGGGGGGGTGGCAGGTGGAGGAGGGGGGCGGTGGAGGGGTGGGGGTCCCGGCGGGGGGAGGTTGGCAGGTGGAGGAGGGGGGCGGGAGAGGGCGGTGGTGAGGGCAAGCCTGGCAGCCTTTCGCTCCGCGACCCAGGCTCCGCTCAGAGAATAAAAGAAACCAAAGGTAATACTTCTTGAGGTTCGTCATTTTTCTCTTCTTTTCGTCCTTTCGTCTCTCATTACCTCCAAAAATGCTGAGAAATGGAATTCAAGGACTGTATACATTTGCTGAAGGAATACAATATACATGAACATTGCCGGGCTAGACGCTCATCACAATATTCCCAACTCACTGGAAAGCAACCGTCCCAGAGATGAGAAACTGAGTTGGCAGAGCGCATCACAGACGAGGCGGGAGGAGGAGGAGAAGCACCTGCCATTCCCCTCCTGTTCTCCCCAGTCGGTAGAAGACTCTGCCTACAACAACCCAGGATTCGATGGGGGGGGGGTTCCTCTTTGGGGTTTTCAACCCCAAGTGTTAGACTCCCGCTGCAGGGCCGGGCCGGCCCGGCTTCCTTTGGCTCCTGGGGGTCTGGGGTTTTGTCTCCACGTGGGCCGGCCTCCGGGGCAGCTCTGCAAAACTCGCGTCCTTACAGCCCCGCCGAGCGCTGGTGGTGGGGGCTGCGACCTCAGGAGCGGGGCAGGGCCCCCGCGCCACGACGCACGACCCCGGCAGGCGCAGGGCCCAGTCCGCAGGGACGTCGTGGGGCCGGGGACTCGCCGCCCGCCTCTGGCCACAGCGGAACATAGAGAAGAAGGTCTGAGGCCATGATGCTGTGTCGCCCGGCCCGGCCCGGGACAAACGGGCCGCGGTGGCTTCCGCGCCGGTGTCCTGCGCTTTCGGAGGGAGTCTGCACACGGCGCCTTCCCCTCCGTCTGCTCGAGCTTCGCCGCGGCCGCATCGAGGCTCCGAGCCTAATGCAGTGAGGTTGTGCGGAACAAGGCAGCGGGAAAACCACCGAACCCGTGCGTGGGCCATGGTTGCTCAGGGCCGGGTGGCTCTGGGCGGATGAAAGCCCAAGAAAGGGGTGGGGTCCGCTCAGAAACACAGCTGCAGGGTAAAGTCATGCTCGGATGCAAGAAATTCCAGCCCGTCGTGGACGTGGGCTCCGTGGCTTAGCTGGTTAAAGCGCCTGTCTAGTAAACAGGAGATCCTGGGTTCGAATCCCAGCGGGGCCTTGGCAGTGACTTTACAGGCTTGTATAATTTCCGTTAGGGCTTTTTTTGCCGGTTTTCCTAAACTTGGACTTGCAGTTTTTATTTCTACCATCGGCCTCCCTCCGCACACTCTCCAACCCTCACCCCGCCACCCCCGACTTCGGACGTAACAGGTAATATCCCAAGGCCTTGGACACAAAATGGAGCTGATTTTGGTACAGCCACACAAAGCAAGACTATGTTAAGAAAGCAACGAGCAATAAGATGATACTAGTATGCTACCCTGTTTTCTTGATATGTCTTTTTGTAAATACAAACCACAGGTTCCCTTGGGGTTTTCCAGGCAATGTGATCTCGGGTATTCCAATCCTGATTTCATACAGTTCATGAACGGACCATTTGAAGTTCAGAGAGGGAACTCTGTGGGCATGAACTTTAATAGGATACTTGCCAGTGCTCTAGAGATTGTAACTCAACTGCAGGTGTGTGGGGGGCCTGGGCGTGGCCATGGAGGTAGATGATTTAATCCAAGAAATGTGTGAATGTTGACTGAATGCTGATCGGCGCGGGTTACATCCGGCGGGACCCAAGGCAGAATGAAAATGTAAGGTCCCTTATCCGAAACAGGAGGGGAAGCCTGCGGCCACAGACACCTGGGCTCCACGCGGCCCTTCTGCACCTGCTGCCTGTGTGCCGGCCATCAGACTTGCGCCTCCCTCTGCGGGTGTAAAATCCGGGCTGATACCTGCTGTGCTCTAACGGAAATCCAGAATCTCTACCGCTGTGCGTGTGAGGCCTCGCTTTAATTCTTCCGAAATAAGAGTCTGAGGTATAATGTGGTGGCTCTTGGGGGCATGTGCAAGCGGTCGTTTGTGGCTTGTGCCCCAGCATCGGTTTTTCCTCTTGACCGTCCCTGTAGCTCATCAAATAAATACATAAATAAATAAATTTTTTTAAAGGAGAGGGAAAGTGCCATTACAAGTAGTAGTAAAATATAAAGTTTTTTTTTTCTTCCTTCCTTGGTCTCTCTCCACCTGTTAATGTATTTTTCATTTGCTTATTTAATGTCATTCTGATTAAATGGAATCCACATTGCAAATTACCAGCATGAATGTTATTGTTGACCTTTATTTCACACATCAAGATTCACGGGGCATGGCGATGGCTGTTTGCAGAAAGGGAAGCAGGGAAAGCCGGTCGCGCATATTGCGCTCACTCCCTTTGTTCAGATGCCTTGTTCGGTTGTCCCGTTGAACATCAGTTACAAAACACAAATTCAAAGCTGTAATTATTATGGAGTTTCAAGATGGCAAATACAGGTCTCGGGGTTGCAGGAGCCGCCCGTCCCTGTCAACAAAAGCACTCTTCTTGCCGAAACCCGGGATCGAACCAGGGACCTTTAGATCTTCAGTCTAACGCTCTCCCAGCTGAGCTATTTCGGCTGCCCAAAAATATAGCTTCCCGATATTTATTTTTCGGGACATGGATTGTTTTCAACTTCCGTTTTAGGAGATTCTGGATTCTTCGTGCTGCTGTCTAACCGTCCAGGACATTTATCCACCCAGAAATTGGAGGGAACCTATTGTCTTCCGCCTATATCGCTTGGACCCAATTCCTGGCAGCGTGGGCCGGTGGGTGAGGGAGGAAGACACGAGAAAGGTAACAGGGTTCCAACAGAAAGCCTTTCCGCTCTTCCGCATGTTGCAGGTTAACCCAGACACATCTCAGAAAATTAAGGAAACGAAAAAATTTCATGGGGTCCCATACATAAGAGAAAATCTTCGTGACCCTGGGTCAGACAAATATTTTGTAGATAGGACAACAAAAGCATAAAATTCGATAAATTTAACCTCATCAAAAAATGTTAAATTCTGCTCTGTGAAAAGCATGTTTAAAAGAACAGAAAGGCACGTCACAGACTGGGAGACAAGCTTTGCAAACCATATATCTGATAGAGGATTTACATCTAGAATATATAAAGGGCTCTAAATAGTCAACAATAAGAAGATCTGGTTTAAAAATACCAAAATATTTTAAGTAGAGATTTTGTCAAAGAAGTTATAAGGAGGGCAAATAAACAAAAGATGCTCAACATCAGTCATTAAGGAAATACGAATTAAGACCATAATGATATACCACTTATAACTGCAGTTATAAGAGTTACTAAATTTTTAAAAATATTTTATTTATTTATTTGACAGAGAGAGACACAGCGAGAGAAGGAACACAAGCAGGGGGAGTAGGAGAGAGAGAGGCGTGCTTCCTGCTGAGCAGGGAGCTGGATGCGGGGCTCGGTGGTCCCAGGACCCTGGAATCATGACCTGAGCCAAAGGCAGACGCTTAACAACTGAGCCACCCAAGAGTTGCTAAAATTTAAGAATGCTAGCCATACCAAATGTTGGTAAGAATGCAGAGGAAATGAAACTTTCATACACCATTAGCAGTAGTGAAAAAGAATTTCTTTAAAAGTTGAAAATGTACCAACCCCATGATCCAAGCATTCAAATTCTAAGTACGTATCCAACAGAAAAAAAAATAAAACTGTTATGTCCATACAAATTCTTGTATACAAATATTCATATCAGCTTTATTTGTAATAGCCAATAACTGGAAACAACCCAAATGCTTATCTTAAATGGGTGAATGGACAAACAAATTGTGGTATATCCATACCATGGAATACTACTCAGCATAAAATGGAATAAACTATTGATACGTTAAACATGGTGATTTCAAAATAATTATGATGAATGAAAGAAGTAAAACCAAAAAAGTAAATATGATATGATCCCATTTGTATAAAACTTCAGAAAATACAAACTAAACTAGAGTGACAAGAATTAGGTCAGTGGTTGCTTGGGAATGGAAAGGCAGGGAGGAGTAGGAAGGAAGCTGAACTCAAACGTTTTCTTCCTCGCTCTCTCCCCCTCCCTCCTTCCCCTCCTCCCCCTTTCTTTCTCTTTTCTAGACTTGCCAACCATCTGTAGGGTGAAGACCATTTCTCAAGATATGGAATTGAGGGACACAACACAATTAGAAATAAGCAATACTTATTTTCATTCTTCATATAGGCTGTCAAAGTGCTTCCTTCGTTTTCTGGAGCAAGATATCCTGGTCTTGAAGATGGCTGGTGAGCAGGCAAGGTTCACTGTAGAAAGTGAAGGAAGAGAGTAATTACAGACCAAAGACACTTGAAGAGGTGGGTACAGACAAGGTGGTCAATGAAGATCAGGTAGAGTGATCTATGGAGGAGAAAGACACCGTAGAGAAAAAGAATGAAGACAAGTGAAACTCCCAACCTGAGATTTTCCAGTGAAGTGGTTCTCAAAAACAAAACAAAGCAAAACAAAACAAAATGAAGGCAATAGGATGGTAAGGAGCTCTTAGAGAAGACTGACCCCAGCTGGGAAGAACCTAGGAGCAAGAATGGTATACATTTGGACTTCGAATTTACTATATTTGAGTCTAGCCAAAAAAGAAATCCAATTTAGAAATTGTAGAATTAGTGTCATTGACAGAATAAATTTTCTGACACACACAATAATGGCCTTGCCAAAGAATACAGAAGATAGTCATTATTTCCTAATATATCACAAAAGAAGAAGCTCTCACCTGGGGGGTGTAGCTCAGTGGTAGAGCGCATGCTTTGCATGCATGAGGCCCTGGGTTCGATGCCCAGCACCTCCAAGGGCGCTTCCCTTTTTCCTATTTCCAATGTGTTCCATATCCATACACTCCTTCAGGGATGCCAAATCTGCTTTTCTGTTTCTGTTTTTTGTTAATTCTTTTTTCTGCTCACATGAAAAGTAAAAATGATTGGTACGACATCGGAAGGAAGAAAGGAAAAGAAAAGATTTATTCAACATCCCTGAATGCAACCAGCTTTGTCACCTGGACTACCATTTTACAATATGTCTTAAAAAAAAAAAAAAAGATCCAAAGTGAGAGGGAGAGAGAGAAGGGATGAGTGGGGGGGGGAGGAGAAGAGGGGGAGAGAGAGACCTGGGCCATTTCTTTAGTTGGAACAGCTAATCCTAAAGACAAGGGCATGAGAAAAATTAGGGTGATGTGAGCAGGACTCCAGCTGTGTCTGGAAAAACACTTTTGACTGCAATCTGAGGGCCTTGGACAAACACCTATTCATGATCCTTTATTATATACCAGGAATAGAACACATGAACTCAAACATGGACTTTTGTTTCTTCAGTAAGAGCCTGGAAAATGACAAAGTAAGGAAAAGCCCATCATCTATATGCTTTAATTTTGGAGACAAAGTAATGTTCATCCCCCACAATATAGAACGCTTCGCTTTCAGATAAATCCACGTAATGGAGAGGACTTGGCTTCCAAGAAGTCAGCCATCTCCTTGATTCCTTCCCATTCCACTGTACCTGAAAAAGTTGAGAACCAGATGCTCTGCACTAGTGGAGGCAGGAGACCCCCCCCTTTTCAATAAACCAACCCCTGTGGACTACTTCTGCTCAGAGATGGTCCTTTGGGGACTAGAGGAACTGATGCTGTGTCCTTGCACAGACGTAAGTGATCTGCAGTTTCTGCTTCGGCTTCTCTTGAAATGGCCCCTCTCCGAAGCTGCTCTGTGAGGAGTCTGACTACGGGGAGGTCGCCTTGCTACGAGAAAGGCCAAGCTAGAACCGTGGAGAGAAAAGTGAGCAGAAAGCCACATAGGGTAGTGCTGATGCCTCAGAGTGGAGCCTCCTCGGACCTTTGAGGCCAACCCTGCTGCCAGCTAAAGGAAGAGCAGTGAACAACCCCAATTCCAGGAGCAGAAGAGGGCCCAGCCAAAATTTCTGACCCAGGGAATTGTGAGCAATTGTAATTAATGGTTGTTTAAAGTCACTGAATTTCGAGAAGTATGATACATTGCATTATATAACTAAAATAGTCACAGATTGGCAAAGACGGACAAAGAAGAGAAATCACCTTATCTGGAAGCTGATGGTAGGAAATGGGACTTTTACTGGTGTTGTAAGGAAACTTTAAGACCATACAAGGAATATAAATTTTTTAAAAAATGAGATCAGTTAGGGGGAATCTCATTTTTTTCATTTTTCATAAATACCAATAATAAGTTATTTATCTACTGGTCTTATTTTTAAATATTTTATTTATTTATTTGAATCTATTGACCTTAATGGATAACTTTGAGTCCTTACTCTAAGAAGCCCTGTCCTCCCAGCCACATGAATGTCTGAAAATCAGGTTCAGGAATATTTGCAGAATTCCAGACTCAGACTGTAATGTGCTTAGGCAGACATCCTCAGGAGGCTATCATGTAGACATTTAAATTATGTCATATCCAAACCCAAACTATACATTTCCCCCTTATTGCTCTACCTGTGCTCCCAAAGCAAAAACAAGTCAACAGACCAAGAAGAACAACAAACTAACAGAATTCTCACTCCCTCCTCCTATATTTACTATTCTTTGCACAAGGCATCACCATCTGCGGAATCCAACCTGCAGGCCTTCCTAAGTACTAAGTATTAGACTCCAGCGAGAGTCCAAATCCTGTGTCAATCTACCTTGTTCCTCAAATTTCTCCCTTGCCTTTCATTATTAAATTCATTGTTTTATGTATCTGGCAGATCCCTGAAAGAACCTCCAAAGTTGCCTGCTTAGGTTAGGACAGAGCGAAAAAATCCCCGGGCCGTCCACATGTATGGCTTTCTCGTTCTGCGGCAGCCTGATCTGCACCCCCGACTCCTGCTTCTCAGAAGCCAGTTGAGCCACCAGGCTGTGAGACGCGGAGGAGCGTCCACTGACGCGCTCCTGGGAAAGCTCCCGCCGGTTCCCGTGTCAAAGTTGGAAGTAATGGAGAGGAAAGGAAAACAGTTCCTCAGCAGGCCTTGAACTGAAACTCGTAAATCTCCCATTAAGAGGCTCAAACTCCACGGCTGACCTCTACCACTTTACAACAGAGGTGCTTTCTGAAACTTAGTCGGGCTGGACACCTTCGGTTTTCCAACAGAAATATAAGGTGAGCCACAGATACAATTTCCAAATTTTATACGGATCCCCAGAGGCCTCCTGCGGTTGGGGGTGTAGCTCAGTGGTAGAGCGCGTGCTTCGCATGTACGAGGCCCCGGGTTCGACCCCCGGCTCCTCCACTCGTGCTTTTCCTTCACTTTACCGTGTTTCCCCTGCTCCCGTTAAAATAATAGACAGTCCAATGTATTCCTTTCAACATTATGCCATTTGTACTCCGTGGGACTTGGTGCCACCAAGACGCGAACATTCACAGAAGAACAGTGAAGAAAAGAAAGCCGCACTCGTCAGTCTCAAGGCCGCCCGGAACACCAAGGTGCAGCCACAGCCACAGACCCAAGCACTTCAGGTCTCATTTGGCAGAATCCCTAAAGAGCAGGGCAGAAAAAGAACAGAAAAGAGAGAAAATAGATCTGTGAAGGTTCCTAGGTTTTGCGAGCACTGTGCGGTCCAAAGCGCAGGGGCCGGTGCCCCCCTGCGCCCCCCGCCTCTGGGAGCGCGCCCGGAGCCGCGGCCTGCAGGCGTCAGATGCAACTGAGCCCCGCGCGGAGCGGGCATCATCTGGGAGCTGGAGACCCCCAGCTCCGCTCGATGAGCGAGCGCCCCCCGACTGTAAAGGATACATCCTGGAATTTGGAGCCCGGTTACTTGTATCCCTTGTTAAATTGACTTTCACAAGACGTTTACACAAAACGTACACTGGAAGCCTCCCACTAACTCCCCCGCAACCCCTTGCTGAAGCTAAATCTCAGAAACTCCGGCAAACAACGGATTTAAATTACTTACCTTTGCCATTTCCCTGCTGAACTCTTTTGTTCCTAAATCTTTAAATGAATTAACACCTCGTGTAGCACCACACCGAATGTCCAGGAGAAAAATGTGGCCAAAGGTCTTTGGGTGGGAATAAGGACAAATATATAAGTTGCTTGTATTTAAACAAACAAATTAACAGCACTTGTTAAAGAGCCGGTACAAACTACGGAATATGGACTATCAATGCTCTGCACTTTGTTTTCTGTGCAAGTCACACTTTGGGTGAATGCACCAGAATCGTTCCATTTTTCTTTGCAAAGCCTTTTTACATGCTACCTTTTGTATTAGAAAAGGATGCTTTAAAATGTGAAGTCAAAATTTAAAAGATGATGTCTAAATTCCCTCATTTGGAAAGGCTAAAAGCACGTTCCTCCTAGTTCCTCTGAGATCATGAGAGGGAGCAGGGATCCATCACAAGCTCGGTTTCCTTTAGGACTCAAACCCCAGACTGCCACATTAGCTAGCTGAGCCACAGAACCCCCTGCCTGGGCCATCTCTGGGCTACCCTCACTCGGGTATGTTGTTATGACACTGCTGTCTAAATTATTCTTTCCTTCTCTTTGATTCTCATTCTCTTGCCTCCTGACTGGGACACTGAGTAATCAGCATCGGAAAACAGCTTGGACCACCCTCTTGCATTTTGCCAAGCACCCATTCTTGGGGCAGGATTTTCCCCTTGCTCTTTACGGCCTCACTGTACTTCCCATGGAGCCCTGAAACTGCCTCAGAGAATCTCTCAAGCAGCTGTTAAAAGCCATGAGATATAAGAAGTCACCATAAAGCAACCAAACACTGGCCACATAACCCGTGAGGGCATCAGTGTGTGGGATGCGTTGTTCCAGGGGAAGGGAGTAGCTGACCCCTAGACACTCAAAGCCTCAGGCAGAGGCGTGCATGGCCCACCCTAACTCAGGTGCATGGTTGGAACTCCAAATGTGTCACTCCTCCAGCTAGTTTGGCGGTATCACGGATTTCCCACATCATTACACCGGGGTCTCCGCACCTGCAACACTTCTGGCTGTCCCCCAGCAGGAAATGCTGGAGGAAGAGCCCCAAAGAACACGACCTGAAACGTTGCCTCAGGAAAGTTAGGTCCAGATGGAAAAAGGAAACATCCCAAATAAAAAACGGTAATTGTATGTTGTCAGTCATTGCTATAGCAAACTCTGGAGCCCAGCATCCTGGTCAGGAAACCGGGCAGTGGTTTTGTCTGGAGGACTCTGCCTTCTGTCTCTGGGACCCACAAAGAAGCACAGGGAGGAGGCCTCCTGGGGGCAAGGCAAGAGCTACTTCCCAGTAACAGCTTTACTTTTATAACAACCTCCCCACCCCAACCCCCCTTGTGGACAAATATTCAAACCTCAGCCATCACAGGGGTGCAAAGAATAGATAGATACTTCCCTCCTGTTGCTAAATTTGTGGTGACCAAATATGAGTCTGGGGGAGTAATCCTAAAGGACTGTGTCTTCTCTTTTACTTTTCATTCGGATACTTTTCTCCCTGTGCGAAAGCTGTACCTTCCTGAATGTCCCCGTAAGGTGTAGATCAACTCTCCGGTTCCCCAGCCTCCTCCCCTCCTCTCCCTCGAATCACAGGGCGAGGCTCAGTTGGCGCCGGGACGTCGCCAACAGGGGCGCTTAGGGGCGAGTGGACGTTCAAAAGTAACTTGGCGCATAACTTCATCGCCCAGAAGCGACCCTCCAAATACAGAGATGAAGACTGTGGATCAGAACGCAGCGGTTGCCGAACACGGGGGACCGTCCGAGACATGGGAAATGTCCCACTTCCACCTGAAGGCTCCAGTGCGCGGACACCCGCCGGCTGGGGGGTAGGGGCGGGGGGCGGCCTAGAGAACGAAATGCCCCCCACCCCCGCGGTCGTGTCTACCGTCCAGGTCTGAGAAGCGCTAACCTAGAAAGCGCAGCTGCGGGACTGCGGTGCGCTGAGCGGCTGGGAGTGTTGAGAAGGGAGGAGGCGATGCGAGCGGAGGGAAGGGGAGAGGGGGCGAAGTGGGGGACAAGGCGACACCGGACGCGGTGAAGAACGGGGCGGGGGACAGGAGGAGGAACCGGAAGGAGACGGGAGAAAGCCTCGCGGGGCCAGGTCTCTGCACCGAGGATCGTCACCGGCGCAGGGGCTTTGCGTGGCGGGGGAGGCAATTCGTGCGGGCGCTGCCTCTGCGTCTGGTCCACCAGGGAGGTGGGAAACCAGAAGGTTCTCTTCGTCCTGCGGAAAGTGGGCTTCCAACCGTTCGTCCCACGGGAAGGCGTAGCCCGCCGCTCTTTCCACCTCTGGAAATCACTGTTTCGGCAATGGGTTTTGGTAGCCTCCGAGGTTCACCAGAAGCGCTTTTCCCTTGGACAGTATACTAAACACCTTTTCACAAGAAAAAAACTGGGATCACAGCGCTCCCGGACTGGTGATTGGGCCGAACTTTTGCTGTGTAATCAAGATTATGGGGGGCGGGGCGCATGGCGAGAGCGGACAGGACAGAAGGGGAAGGACAAAGGTCCCCTGAGCCAGCAGTCGGGCCACTGACACAGGCGCAGGTGCGGCAAAGCGGTGGGGGAGTCTGAAGGAATTTTTCCGAGGGCCTCCTTCCCCCACTTTCTGTTTTTCTTTTCCACCCCTTAACAATAATGAGAATTTGCAGCAAAGGAGAACCGGCCGTCTATGGATGGTGCTTCGGAGGGAGCACGCTCTTTCTGGCTCTGTTGGGTGCAGCAGTCCGCTGGGGAGACTGAGGAACGTCAGAGCCACTGTAGAAACGGTTGTGTCCCATGCCACACGCGATTAAAGGAAAAGCGTGAAACCGGAGCGCTCCTCTCCCGCCGAGGCCCAGGGCCCAGTGGAGGTGCCGGGGATTGAACCCGGGGCCTCGTGCATGCTAAGCACGCGCTCTACCGCTGAGCTACACCCCCTCGGCTGGCGGGGGCTCGTACGTACCCCACAGTATTTATTTACAGCGTCGTGTGAGGACGTGGCCCGCTCTTCCTTCCCCGAAGGCTCTGTCTCACAGGTGCGCCAGGAGAAGCAGAAATGCACTCCGAACCGAAAACCCCTCAGCTCTTCCCCAGCAAGGGCGGCTCTCGGCCCCCCGCCTGTTCCGTCGGCTCCGGTCCTCCACGAGCCTTGAACCTGTGGTATGTCTTCAGATCCTCCCTTCTTAAAAACCTCCTGCTCTGCCCACGAAGCTGCCAAAAACACAAAAGGTAGTGGGGGGGGGGCGGAGGATACGAAGTCGCGCCCCGTGAGCGCCGCGGAGCGAATGCGACAAGAGGTAACGAATTCACAGCACTTGGCCGAAAACGAGCGACAAGTGTGCGTCTCGGGCAGCCTTGCGCGCTCTTGCCAACGGCGGCAGTGGGCGCCCGGCTTTGGAGACCGCACGGCGGCTGGTTTCGGCGGTAGCTCGGGCTCTGAAGACAGGACACGCGAGGCGGACGACGGAGGACGAACGGGGACACCTCTGTCGTTACAGCGTCTCTTTCAGACCGAGCTGTTCGCGCGCGGAGCGAAGCGCAGGGCCGCGGGGAGCAGACCGCGGACCCTCTCTCCGTAAAGCGCCCCGGCGCAGGCCGCGGATCTCAGCAGGCCCCGAGGCGCGAAGTCGCCACTTCCCACCTCCGGGCAAAACTGGGTGCAACTGTGAACCGACAGACGAGTTTGGGAGAAAACCCTAACCCTTCTGGCAGGAGAGGGGCCTGCATAGCTTCTTTTATCACCAAACGCGGAAGGCAAGTGCCGGGGCTTGGAAGGAGCTGAGGACGGCCACCGGCGGCGGTTGGAGAAGGGGCAGTGGCCTGGAGACGTCCGGTCTTCCATCCCCGGCGGGACACAGAGGCAGCTGATGGAGGAGAGAAGAGACAGCGAGCAGTTCGGGGCCGGACAGGTAGCACATGGACAGGACTGAAGCTCGAAAGTGACCAAGCCCCGAGCTCCTGCCACACGGTCTCCCCGCCCTCAGAAGAGAGGGTAAGCGGTTTGGAAGGGCGCTTGCCACAGATGCGTCTTGTTTTGCAGAAGATGGTGTGACTCTTGAGTGTGTCCTGTCGCAGCAAACAGAGGCTCAGCATTTTCGCGGCAACCCTGGTCCAGCATCTGGAGTGGTAGCCCCTGTGTTGGAAGTTTTGGAAGGGCGAAGTTGTATGTGCCCCATGTGCGAGCAGCGCTGAGTTCAGAAACGCTCTGCCCCTGGTTTTCTGCTTGGGCATTGCACTGGCAGCCACGGAGCGTTAGCCTGTTTGGGTTTAAAATTCGAGGGAGAGAATGAGGGGGAAGGTGAAGCAGTGGCCAAATGTCTTGGGTTTGAGTTCCCACTGAAACCATCCTACTGCTGGATGGCTCAGCTGGATGCGCTTCAGGCCAGGTGGGAGGAGTCACCACCAGTTCTGGTGGGGACTCTTTCATCTTCCCGTCACCTCTTTTAAACTCACATGCACAAAGGGCTGAATCCAGCTCCCTTTTGGAGTGGCTCTGGGAATATCTGTCGTGTACTTTACCTTTCACATAATTAGGATTTTGTTTTACCCCATGTTGAATGTGACAAGGAATTCTCCATAGAAATCAGCAGCAGAGGCCCGGTAAGTCACCCTCATGCTCAGTGTGAGCGCTGTCCGGTCCAGGAGCTCTGTAAGAAATGCACTCACTTGGCAGCAGAATCTTTGCTCTAAAACACTTTCTTCTCTTTTATGTCCAAAAGAGAGATTGTTTTTATTTTGTAAATAGAGCTTAACTTTGGAACAATAATAGATTTTCAGGGAAAAACTGAGAGGATATTACAGAGATTTCTTATATACCCTACACACAGTTTCTCCGATTAGTATCTAACATTAAGATGATACATTTAGGGGCACCTGGGTGGCTCAGTCAGTCATGATCCCAGGGTCCTGGGATTGAGCCCCACATCAGGCTCCCTGCTCAGCAGGTAGTCTGCTTCTCCCTCTCACTCTGCCCCTAACCCCCATCATGCTCTCTCTCTCTCAAATAAATAAAAAATCTTTTTAAAAAATATGATACATTTATGAAATTAAGAAAACATTGATACATTTTATTTTATTTTTTAAAAGATTTCAAAGTAATCTCTGCACCTGGGAGGCTCAAACAGCCCCCGAAATCAGAAGTCACATGCTCCACCAACTGAGCCAGCCCAGCACCCTAATACATTTTTTTAAAAAGATTTTGTTTATTTATTTGACAGAGAGAGACACAGCGAGAGCAGGAACACAAGCAGGGGGAGTGGGAGAGGGAGAAGCAGGCTTCCTGCTGAGCAGGGAGCCCGACGCGGGGCTCGATCCCAAGATGCCCAATGACTGAGCCACCCTGGCGCTCCCCCAATACATTTTTATTAAATAAATTCCGTAGTATATTCAGATTTTCTTGGAACAGCCTTTGTCTGTTCCACAATACCATATTACATTTAGTTGTCAAGTGACTTTAGGCTTTTGTTATTGTTGTTGTTTTTGGCTGTGACAGTTTCTTAGATTTTTCTTGTTTTGCATGACTGTATTAGGGTTCTCCAGAGAAACAAAACCCATAGGATATAAAGAGACTGTCAAAAATCCAAAAACAGTAAAAATTAAAGCTAGATCAGTGAAATAGTATTGACTAAGGGTTTACTGTGCACAAAAGGACAGTTTCTGAACTGAGAGTCTTCAGTTTCAAAACTGATAAGAAGCTGGGGGGCCATGACTTCGCAAGATGGCTTGTAAAGTGAAAATGAGGAAGTTGTTTAGCCTTTAAAATGGTTATTACAGGGCACCTGGGTGGCTCAGTTGGTTGAGCGGCTGCCTTTGGCTCGGGTCATGATCCTGGAGTCCTGGGATTGAGCCCCGCATCGGGCTCCCAGCTCAGCGGGGAGCCTGCTTCTCCCTCTGACCCTCTCCCCTCTCACACTGTTTTTCTCTCTCTCTCAAATAAATAAACAAATAAACAAAATCTTTAAAATAAAAATAAAACGGTTATTACAATGGAGGTTTCAAGACAGAAGGGGATGGTTAAGAGTGATTATCTTATACCACTTTAGGAAGATGACTTAAGTTTCTTTTATGATTATTAAAGACATTTACAAGCAATAACTTCAGTGAAGGTTCACTTGTATTCATAAAATAAGCTAGATTTGGTTTTGCTTATGTGACTTACATGGTTATGTCTGCTTGGGGGATATTCTCCATTTTATTTTCTTGTAACAAGGTATATATAAGAATCAGATGCTAACCTCTTCAAACACTCTCACAGATACACCCAGAGATAATGTTTTACCAGTTATCTGGGCATCCCTTAGTCCAGTCAAGCTGATGCAAAATTAGCAATCACAATGACTATGATAGTTTAGAGGAATTCTGGTTGGGTATGTTGTAGGATGCCCCTCTACTGGAATTCATCCGTTCTTTTTGTCATGATTAGGCTGGGCTATGAGTTTTTGGGAAGAAGACCACAGAAAGAAATATATCTATATCTATATATAGATATAGATATATTTATATTGTATATATAAATCTGTAGATAGATCATATATTTTTTATCACATATTAAGGGTACATATGATCAGAATGACTTATCATTGTTGGAGGTTAACTTTTGAAAAAAATTGTCTTTGGGGGTCTTCCAAGCAACTGTTGGACTACACCAAATATTTTTCCAGCACTTTGTAGAAAAAAAAACAAAAGTAATGAGCTGTACTTGCTGTGTTCTGCATCTTTAATTAGCTCAAAAATAATTTGATGCTTTCTGTTACAAATTTCACAGTTCAAAAAAAGAGAAAACTTACTTAGGTTAATTACACAAACAATTATATATATAATTAATTATTACATGTAATGGGTAAATGTTTTTAATTTACACACTTTTTTAAAGCAGTCTCCACACCCGATGTGGGGCTTGAACTTGCAACCCCTGAGATCAAGGCTTGCATGTTCTACCCACTCAGCCAGCCATCTCTAAATGTTTTAAATTTAGGTATGCTTCAGCTACTGTGTACAAAGTTCAGACTGGAGTGGGAAGTTTCTTGAATCAGAAATGCCAAGAGAGGCTCTAGCTTAATGATTTCAAAATTAGTGGACTTTGCTTTTCACCTGTTAGGTTTTTCAAAGCCATCCAAAAATGACAGGGATCCTTTCTGAAGAATGTGTAACCCAAGCTGATTTTTAGGTACTTCCGGACTGACATGCAAGGTCTTGAGTACAATCCCTGTATCTCCGTGTGTGTTCTTTCCTATGTAACCAAACCTTTCTTGTACTTTTTCAATCATTCTCTCATGACTTCCCTGCCTACAGGACAAGAAAACCAATGATCCAGTGCATTGCCTTTGCAGCTGCCCGGTCCTACCCCATAGTCTTTGGTACCACACGGGATGGCTGCTTTGGCAAAAGGAAGACAAGATGGGACAGGAAAAAAGTGGGGGAGAACCCACTTTACCCTAAATTTTCATCAAGAAACATGCCTACCACAATAGTTAAACGTTCACCTTGAGTTCTATTTTTCAGTAACATCGAAGAGCAGAACAGGAAAAAAAAAAGTTCTGTTTTTCAGTAACATCGAAGAGCAGAAAAGGAAAAAAAATGGAAGAAGAGGAAAAATAAAGAAACTAACAGACATCTTTGTTGAGTCTCTTCATTCTCAGTCAGGAAACAGTAAACAGAGATCGGAGTTGTTCCGACAGAACTTCCCCACCTCTCTCTTTTCTTCTGGCTCCCTCCTCCAAGCATCCATTCAGCACCACCGAAAACTGGATCCCAAATCTTTATGGGTGAGTATAAGTGCATGACTGGACAGTAATAAAATGGCGATGCTTAAGGAACATGAAATCTTCCAAAAGTCAAAGTTAAAAATCTTATGAACAGGGGCGCTTGGGTGGCTCAGTCATCAAGCGTCTGCCCTCGGCTCAGGTCATGGTCCCAGGGTCCTGGGATCGAGCCCCGCATCGGGCTCCCTGCTCGGCGGGGAGCCTGCTTCTCCCTCTCCCACTCCCCCTGCTTGTGTTCCCTCTCTCACTGTGTCTCTCAAATAAAAAAAAAATCAATCAATTAAAAAAATAAAATAAAAATAAATTTTGTGTCTCTCTAATAAAAAAAAGTCTTATGAACAATTGAAGAAGCAGTTGAAATATTAATCCCTCTGAGTGGCTCGGAATAGTTCAAAAGGGACACCCTGGAGCTGACTTGATCCCTGGTTCAGAAGCAAGTTCTGGTAAGATGACCGGCTGTTTTGGTCAACGTCAAGTCATCCTTCACAGGACTTTTCCACAAATCATGTGACGGAAAACGCCAACACCCTGTGCTTATAGTAAAGGCAAATAGTGGAAAGATTAGAGAATAACTGACTTGCTAGCTTTGAGTAAATTCTCAGGAAAAGTTGGATTCTCAGGAAAAGTTGGATCCCGGATAGTTCAGTTTGATAAGCAACAGACACTATGGGGGTTCAGATTTCGAGTGGCTATTCTGGCTGGGCTCAGTATCCCCCACCCCCTCCAAACTCCTATTTTTAACTCTTATATAGAAGCCCTTTGAAACCCAGGTTTCCAGAGAAACGTTTGTAGTTGGCTTTTCTACCCCTCCCATCTTTTCGTTGGCCACGATCAGCCAGTTCTAGAGCAGGGCTTCTAGCCAGAAATCCACGCTTGACACATTGCCAACAACCATTCATTAGTCCTTTACTACTTTTATTTAGTGATTAGAGGCCAATGACAAAATGTAGGTTATTAGCAACTCAACAGCACCCAGGCTTGCTCTTTTCAGGACTTTTGACTCATTTCAAGGTTTCCAAAGACTACTCAAGGGTCCGCCAGTGGATGGCAAATGAAAGTTTCCGTTGCTTGGTTGACAAGAAAGAATCCACCACAAAGGGATTCGAACCCTCAATCTTCTGAGCCAGAATCAGATGCTTTATCCACTAGGCCACGCAACCATCTGATGGAAACATGTTTCCAAACCTGGAAGCTGAGATGAAATAGGTTTCTGTTTTCCCAAAGTTTTAACTTTGCAACTGGGGGAAGATTTAATTATCAACACTTTAAAAAAAAGGATTAAAAGGAAAAAAACTCCATCTGGAATCCCTAACAATTACTTAGAACTAGTGCACGGTGAGCTCGTGAAAATATTTACATTCATACCAGAGGCTTTAACAACTTGACTGTCCACGAGACAATGAGAAGAATCACCCCACATGGGTCGGGGTAATGGGTCCTCAACCTCCTTAAGAGAATGGAGCACATTGCCACCATGTCTGAGGGGCAATGTGGTGACTTCCAAAGTACTCCCAGGTGGGGAGGAGGTGAGGGTGACAGTAGCTTGGAGGAGCGTCTGCCTCACCGACTCCTTAACACCCCAAGCAGTTTGCCAAAAGGTGGTCTGCTTGCTCCGCGAGCCCCCTCGGATTCATCCATGGAACAACCCAGGGCCATGTGTCCATGAGTCCAGCAGACCCTCAAACTCACTCACATGCTGAGATTGTTCTCAGTTGCGGTGGATTTTGTGCTTGACGAATAGCAGACAAAAACTTCAAAATGCCACCAAATTTTTTAAAACTGGTATTTTTTTGTTCAGTCTGGGAGAGGAAAAAATTCACAGGTAGGCATAGGCAGCAGAGTAAGGTTGGTGGACTGAGCATAACCATCAACATTTCTCCTTTCCAGAGAAGGCTGTGGCCAGACAGGAAAGCATGGCACAGAGATTTTAAGTGATACTAAATAGCTAATAAATAGCTTTTGAAAACCGTATAAACCTTTCTTTACATGGGTGATACCCTTTCCCTCCAAAGCCATTTAGTGTTTCTTTCTCTGAGATTTGTATCTGATGTGCTCCAAGCAGCATTTCTTTAAAATTTTTAAATATTTTGAACAAAGTATTTTGCGAGGAACCCAAGGAAGACTGGAAAGCCTGGAATTCCTATTCTTGCTGCATCAATCTGTCGAGATATCTTACTTGAGGAAATGGGTGGAGGAGGGTGTCTGTAGTCAGAGGAGGCTTCTGTAATGTAGTTTTGAAAAAAGAGTTCTTTCTCCCCGCCCCGATTTTTTTACTCCATCAGATGACCTGCCAAACCATGGATCACATCTGACATTTGCACCTTTAGAGCAGGAATCTCTCAATGTGGTTATGTCAACCACTTAATCTATGACCCCAATAATTTTTCTTATTTCTTGAATTTGGAAAGCACAGCATGTCCTGTGTCCCGTGTGCCTCACTGATGCAGGCACAGGGAGAGGAAATTATCTGTGGTCATCTTTTCCGATGTTTCTTTTCGTTCTTTTTTCTTTCTTGCACTTTAGGAACGCTGTGCTTGAGCCCAAGGCGCGTGGCCGGGCTGATGTGGCGTTATTGCCGCCTGCTGGAGAGATCCTGAGTGAGCGCTGTCTTTGCTGCCTCCTGGATCTAAGAGGCCCTGCAAGGCCTCAGTCACACTTGAGGGGTACCAAGGCCCACGGAAACACTTTTACTTTCGATGTGAGCAGCAAACCGCGAGAAAAGACGTGAAGAAGGAAGAGATGGTGAATTTGGTGGGAGAAGTGGAAGGGGAGGAGAAGGCGGAGGAAGGGAAATTAAAGGAAGGAGGACTGGCTCAGTTTCATCCCGAAGGTAAGGGTGGCAGGGCGGAAGATTAACCCCAGGCCCCTCTGCTTGCTGAACGCTCCCTCTCCCACTCAGGTGCATGTGGTGGACACTTGGCTGTTTTAAAAAGTCCCTGATCAATTAACGCCATTGTCTGTGAGTGTTTGGAGAAGGAATACTTGGCAGAACAAGGCTCACTGTGTTTAAGATTTATTTGTTTGAGAGAGAGGGAGAGAGCACAAGCAGGGGGAACAGCAGAGGGAGAGAGAGAAGCAGACTCCCCGCTGAGCAGGGAGCTCGTTGCCAGTGGACCCCACGACCCTGGGATCATGACCTGAGCCAAAGGCAGACGTTTAACCGACTGAGCCCCCCAAGCGCCCCCAGCACTACTCTTTCCGAAACCTTGAGGCCGCGACCACGCCGGGGGAGAGGCTCTGCATACCAGGCTGACCCCAGGACGCCTCCCTGCGTGGCAGTCCATGACATCGCTCAGCCCCTGGGTCTGCTGGTCAGGGGAGCGCTGGGGAGGCAATCCCACCCACCAACAGGAAGGGGCCCGTTAGGGAACATTTTCTTGCGTCTTCAAGTTCTTCCTCCGTCAGCTGTCTTCCCCTCTGATACAAAGGCCGCAAGACAATGCAGAAAGATACAGACAGAAGCAGTGTGAGTACTAACTCCAACACCTTAGGTGCAGATCCTTGGCAAGAAGTGAGACGCTCTGTGTCTAGAATGTGGTCTGAAACCCGACGGCTTTATCTGGGAGACGCTGCATCCCTGGTTCTGAAAAACTAGAGGCAGGGGGAGACAACGAAGAGAGAAAAAAGGGAAAAGCTCCCAGAGACTGTAACATCTCTCTAAAGGGCACTTCTTCACTGTGAATAGAATTGAAGCATGTTATTTGAAAACTAAGACATGAAACATAGTGAGGATTGGCCAAATAAGCAAAACCTAGGTTAGATACTCACGGAAGAAGAAGACTATGAGAGCCTGGGTAGCTCAGTCGGCAGAGCATCAGACTTTTAATCTGAGGGTCCAGGGTTCAAGTCCCTGTTCAGGCGCAGCATCCATTTTTTGACCCTAAGTAATGTCCAGTAAGTACACCAAGGGTTTGGGAGAGGATGGTTCTACTCGCACCTTGACTGAGACTTTGTTTACTCTTTGGTTTCCAGAGATGATCTCTAAAAGGTTGCTGACCTGGAGATTTGTATTTGTATGTGGTTTTTAGAGAAGAGTCATCCGTTGACTGGAAAAAAAAGGCAATCAAAAAAGCAATCAAAATGTCTGAACTCTAAAAACAAGAAAAAAAAATTGAAACCAGAAAAATAATTTGAGTGACAGTGGTTATCTCATCAGGAACCGCAGAGGTCGGGAAGAGTGGCACACTGTTCAAGTGCCAAATGAAAAGAATTGTCAGTCCACAATACTGTATCCGGAGAAAATACCCCACGGGAAAGAAGGGGAAACAAGATATTCCAGATCAGGGAAAACTAAGATCATTGCATCAGCAGAACTGCCCTAAAACAATGGCTCCAGTAAGTTCTCCAAACAGACAGAAAAATGATAAAAGAAGGAATATTGGACATCAGGAAGGAAGAAAAAACATTTTAAGCAAGAAACATGGTAGACACAATAAATTTTCTTCATCTTGAGCTTTCTAAGTTATGTTCAACAGTTTGAAGCAAAAGGTGTAACACTGTCTGATGTTCTAATGTATGTGGGAGAAATTGCTAAGACAATTATGCTACAAGTGGGGAAGGTAGAGTGACAAGAATGCAGGTAGGATCACTAGCGTTCACCTGCGCTGGCAAACCGTGGTAAGGTAGAGCTTGGGGCCCAGGGCTGATCCCAGGACCCTGAGATCATGACTGGGGCCAAGGCAGACACTTAACTGAGTGAGCCACCCAGCTGACCCAGAATTAAAAAATTTAATTCAACAAGGTCACAGGATAATACGGCAAGACCTGTGCAAAGAGAGACAGTCCAAAATGCTGTAGATCAATCAATATGGGATACTAAAAGCAGTCCATAAAAAGGCAAAAAAAAAAGGAACGAAAAGTGAAAATCACAGAAACAAGCAGAAAGCAAAAAACATAAAATGCCAGACTGGAGCCCTAATGTATCAATAATTACACTAAATATAATCTAAGCACGCCAATTAAAGGATGGGTAGTAATAGGGCGGACCCAACTGTATGCTGCTACAAGAAACTCACTTCAAATATAACTACAGGGGCGCCTGGGTGGCTCAATCAGTTGAATGTCCAGCTCTTGGTTTCAGCTCAGGTCATGACCTCAGGGTCATGGGATCAGCCCTGGGCCCCAAGCTCAGTGGGGAGTCTGCTTCAGATTCTCTCTCTCCCTCTGCCCCTCCCCCTCTAAAAAACAAATCTTTAAAAAAACAAATATAACTACGGAGGCAGGTTGAAATAAAGAGGGTGAAAAAAGATATGTCGTGCAAACATTAATTGAAAGAAAGCTGGAGTTACTATGCTAACATTAGTAAAGTAAACCTCAGAACAAAGGTTATTAACAGAGACAGAAAAGGACATCATAAAATGGTAAAAAGTGTCCATCCACCAAGATGTCAGAGCAATCTCTGATACGTGTGCACCAAACAACACAGCTGCAAAATATGTGAAGAAAAAACTAAGAACTGATAGAACTAAAAATAGACCAATCTACAATTATAGTGGAAAACTTCAAGACCTCTCTCAGAATAATTGATAGAACAACTAAACAGAAAATGATCAAGCATATGGAAGAACTAAAAATACTATCAGCCGACAGAACCCCATCAACATAAAGCAGTTCACTCAATGAAAGCAGAATACACATTCGCTTCAAGTCTTCCAGAACATTTAACAACATAGAACATATCCTGGGCCATACACCAAACCTCAACAAAAGATTTTTATTTTCTTCTCAGTTTTACTGAGATGTAACTGACATACGGTGCTGTATAAGTTTAACACATACAGCATAATAACTTGACTTACATATATTGCAAAATGAGTATCGCAGTGAGTTTAGTTAACATCCATCATCTCATACAGATCCAAAAAAAAAAAAAAAGAAAAATGTTTTTCTCCTTGTGATGAGAACTCTCAGGATTTACACTCTTAACAACTTTCAAATATACCAAACAGCAGAGTTAACAGCAGACAACATGTTGTACATTGCATCCCTAGGACTTATCTGTCTAGTAACTGGAAGTTTCTGCCTTTTGATCACATTCATCAAATTCCCTGCCTCTGGGACCCTAAGTCTGATCTCTTTTTCTGCTAGTGTCTTGGGTGCTTTATTTGGTTTTGTTTTGTTTTTGTTTTGTTTTGTTTTGTTTTGTTTTGTTTTTTAAAGAGGAAGCACTTTTTAAAAAATTTCAGGCTTAGTTCATTCGTTTATAGTATGCACATAACTCCTGATTTGCCTGATTCACAAGCTTATTGTGAAAATCAAATGAGATTTTTTAAATGCACTAACTTCATGCTGCATGCAAAGAAAAGTTGCTTTTGTTATTTTATCTTATATATGCATCAACCGTTAGGATGAGTTATTTGCCAAACAATATTAACTGTAGTTTTTCAACAGGGATCTTTTCTTCCCATTTAGCCACATCTTTCTTTTAATTTAAATTCAATTAATTAACATATAGCATATAATAGTTTCAGAGGTAGAGGCCAGTGACTCATCAGTTGCATATAACACCCAGTGCTCATTACATCCATTGACCTCCTTAATGCCCATCACCCAGTTACCCCATCCCCCCACACCCTCCCCTCCAGCAACCCTCAGTTTGTTTCCTACAGTTAAGAGTCTTTTATGGTTTGTCTCCCTCTCTGATTTCATCTTGGTTTTTTCCCCTCCCTTCCCTTATAATCCTCTGTTTTATTTCTTAAATTCCACGTATCAGTGAGATCATATGATAATTGTTTTTCTGATTGATTTATTTCACTTAGCATAATACCCTCTAGTTCCATCCACCTCGTTGCAAATGGCAAGATTTCATTTTCTGATGGCTGAATAGTATTCCATTGTGTGTGTGTGCACCACAAGTTCTTTATCCATTCATCTGTCACGGACACTTAGGCTGTTTCCATGTCTTGGTTATTGTAAACAATGCTGCGATGAACATAGGGGTGCAGATATCTCTTTGACATCATGTTTTCATTTCCTTCAGATATATTCCCAAGAAGTAAAATTGGTGGATCATGTGGTAATTCTATTTTTTAATTTTTTGAGGAACCTCCATACTGTGGCCATACAGTGGCTGCACGAATTTACATTCCCACCAACAGTGCATGAAGTTTCCTTTTTTCCACATCCTCACCAACACTTGTTATTTCTTATCTCTTTAATACCAACCGTTCTGACAGGTGTGAGACAAAAATCTCATTATGGTTTTGATTTGCATTTCCCTGATGATTAGTGATATTGAGCACCTTTTCATATACCTCTTGGTTATATTTATGTCTCCTTTGGGAAGATGTCCATTCAGGTTCTTTGCTTATTTTTAAATTGGATTATTTGGGTTTTTTTTTTTTTGCATTAAGTTTTATGAGTTCCTTATATATTTTAGATATTAACTCTTATCACACATATCATATACAAACATTCTTCCCCTTCTGTAGGTTACCTTTTCATTTGTTGATGGTTTCTTTTGCGGTGCAGAAGCTTTTTAGTTTGATGTAGTCCCACATGTTTATTTTTTATTTTGTTGCTTGTGCTTTATGTGTCACAGCAAAAAAATTCATTACCAAGACCTTTGTCAAGGAGCTCTTTTTTCTGTTTTCTTCTAGGAGTTTTATGGATTAAGTCTTTAATCCATTGAGAGCTAATTGTTGTGAGTGGTGTAAAAAAGGGATTTAGTTTCATTCTTTTACATGTGAATATCCAACTTACCCAACACCATTTATTGAAGAGACTATTTTTTCTCCATTTAATATTCTTGGCTCCCTTGTCAAATATTACCTGACTGCATATACATAGGTTTATTTCTGGGCCCTTGATTCTGTTCCATTGGTTTATGTGTCTGTTTTTAATGCCAGTAATATACTGTTTTGGTTACTTTCGATTTACAATGTAGCTTAAAATCAGGAAGTGTGGTATCTCCTACTTTGTTTTTCTTTCTCAGGATTGTTTTGGGTATTTGGGGTCTTTTGTGGTTCCATATAAATTTTAGGATTGTTTTTCCTAGTTCTGTAAAAAAAAAAATGACTTTGAAAACTTGATAGGGATTGCACTGAATCTATAGATAGCTCTGGGTAGTAAAGACATTTTAAAAGTATTAATTCTTCCAACGTATGAACATGGGATACCTTTCCATTTATGTGTGTCTTCTTCAATTTCTTTCATCAATGTCTTGTAGTTTACAGTGTAGAATCTTGGTTATTAACCACTACCTTGGTTAAATTTATTTTTAAGCATTCTATTGTTTTTGATGCTATGGTAAATAGGATAGTTTTATTTTTTTCAGATAATTCATTATTATCATGCAGAAATGCTACTGATTTCTGTATATTAATTTTGTACCCTACACAACTTTACTGAATTTGTTTATTAAAACCTCAACAAATTTAAAAGAATTGAATCATATAGTGTATTCTCTGACCACACCAGAACCAAATCAGTAACAGAAAGATAACAGGAAAATATCCAAACAGTTGGAAACAAAATAACAGAGTTCTAAATAATGCATGGAACAAAAAAAAGTCTTGGTGGAAACTTTTTTAAAAAATGGACTTGAATAAAAATGAAAATACAATGTATCAAATTTTCTGATATACTAAAACAGCCCTGAGAGGAAAATTTGTAACACTCAATGCATACAAGAGAAGGAAAAAATCCTCCAATTAATCATCTAAGCTTTCATTTGAAGAATCTAGAAAGAACAGGAGTGAAAGAAATCCAAGGCAAGCAGAAGGAAGGTAGCAATAAAAAATAAGAGTAGAAATCAATGAAATTCAAAATAAAAACAAAAACACCAGTGAAACAAAAAAGCTGTTTCTTTTAAAACATCAATAAAACAAACCTCTAACAAGACTGATGAAGAAAAAGAGAGGACACAAATTGCCAATATCAGGAATGAAAAGAAGAATCACTATACACTCTGCAAACACCAAAAAGACAATAAGGGAATACTATAAGCAACTCTACACATGTAAATTTGACAACTTAGATGAAATGGACCAATTTCTTGATACATTCAAACTGCCACAATTAACTCAATACGAAATATATATATATTTCTTGGGTACAAGACTGGATAAATGTTTTTAAATTAATCAATTGTAATTCATCATATTAGTAGACTAAAGGAAAAAATCACATGAGCATATCAATTGAAGTAGAAAAGGCATTTGACAAAATTCTACACCCATTTATGATTTTTAACACTCCAAAAAAAAGTAGGAATAGAGAGGAACTTCCTCAATTTGATTAACGACATATGCAAAAAAAAAAAAAACCCCACAAAGCTACAACTAACATTATATTTAATGGTGAAAGGCAAACTGTTTGCACACTCCAAGAGGGGTCAATGCTGGGTTGTCCGTGCTTACTACTCTTATTCAACATATTGCTGGAAGTTCCAGCCAGTGTAATATAAGGCATGAAAAGAAATTAAAAAGAATACAGATAGGAAAGGAAAGAAAATTAAACTGACCTCAGGGAAAATGACATAATCATCCACATATAAAACCCAAGGAATCTATGAGGTAAAAAAAAACCCTCTTAGAACTAAAAAAAATTTTTTATTAAATATTTTATTTATTTACTTGACAGAGAGAGACACAGCGAGAGAGGGAACACAAGCAGGGGGAGTGGGAGAGGGAGAAGCCGGCTTCCCGCGGAGCAGGGAGCCCGATGCGGGGCTCGATCCCAGGACCCTGAGATCATGACTGGGGCCAAGGCAGACACTTAACTGAGTGAGCCACCCAGCTGACCCAGAATTAAAAAATTTAATTCAACAAGGTCACAGGATAATATAAAAACATACAAAAATAAGTTGTATTTCTGCATACTGTCAGTGAACATGTGGACAGTAAAACTAAATATGCGATACCAGTAAAGTAAATCCTTTGAATTCTCATCACAAGGAGAAATTTTTCCTTTTTTCTTTCTTTTCTTTTTATTGTATCCATATGAAAAGGTGAATGTTAGTGGAACCTCTTGTGGTAATTATTTCACAATATGTGTGAATCAAACCATCGCGCTGTGTGCCTTAAATTTATACAGTGACACATGTCAATTATTTCTCAGTAAGACTAGAAAACTATAATCTCTGACAAAAAAAGTACATCTAACAAAACACACACAGGACTTGGATGTGGACACTACACAGTGATGTTGAAAGGAGTCAAAGGAGCTTAAATAAACAGAGAGACACACTGCATTCATGGTTTGCAAGATTCAGCATGGTAAGGATGTCAGTTCTCCCCGAATTGATATATAGAAAGTTTTTTAAAATGTTTATTGATTTATTTGAGAGGGAGGAAAGGACAGAGGGAGAAGGAGAGAAGCCGAATCCCCACTGAACACAGAGCCCCCTGCAGGGCTCCATCTCATGACCCTGAGATCATGGCCTGAGCCAAAATCAAAAGTCAGATGCTTAGCCCACTGAGCTACACAGGTTCCCCTCCCCAAACTGCTACATAGATTTAACTAAATACCTATCAAAATCCCAGCAAAATCTTTTGTAGATATAGACAGGATTGTTTTTAAATTTATATGGAAATTCAAAGGAATTAGAATAGCTAAAACAATCTTTAAAAAATAACAATATAGGAGAAAACATAAGTCAACCTGATTTCTAAACTATTATAACAATAATTAGGAATGTGTGTTGGTGATTATTGGGGAGATAGACATAGATTAATAGAGTAGAATAGATAAATAAGCCCACACAAATGTTCCAGACTGGTTTTTGACAAAGTTGCAGAAGTCATTCAGTGGAGGAAAGAACATACTTTTCAACAATTGGCACTGGAAGAATTGGACATCTACTGGTAATAAATAAATAAAAATTAAAATAATCTCAGCCTAAGTCCCATAACATACAAAAAATTAACTCAAAATGGATCATAGTTATAGATGTAAACCTATAAAACTTTTAGAAAATGAACACAGAAGGAAACCCTTGGGATCTAGGTCTAGACAAGGAATTTGTAGAATTGCTACAGAAACGTGATGCCCAGATCCTGTAGAAGCCCACTCCCTCCTCCCTCCCCTCTCCTGCGGCCTCAGGTACCTCCACTGATGCCAAGGCTTACAGAACAGAAACAGAAACTGGAAAGCATTAAAGGCAACTCGCTAGGTCATGTTTTTATTTTCTGTGTGATGAGGAAATAAGGGAAGAGGAAAGGAAGGGGAAATAAAAAAGAAGAGAAAGGAGAATAAGAAAGCTCATTGGAAGGAATAAGTCAGAGTTCCTTGAGAAGCAGGTTTTGGCAGAGTCGGGTCAGAGAAAAGGCACAGGGAGTTGTACCGAGGGCCTCAAACATCCAAACCCGCGTTCTCCCACCGTGAAATAAAAAGAGATCTGCACCTAGATAAGGGGAGACTTTATTCAGAGGTGGATTATTACAAACCCGGACAACGCTCCAAACTCAGACATCTGTAAGTGTCCCAAAAATCACACAGAAAAGACTTTTCTTTTACAGGCAAGGAGGGGTAGACAAAGCTTTAGCAAGAACTTTTAAGGAAAGTGGGGCAGGAAAGGGAAATGACAGTGGGGCGGAGGTTGGCTGATTCCCAGGATTAGCCGATGGCGGGGAGGGGCATGGCCTACTTTTCAAGGCCTGCTCCTGCTCAGGGCCAACAGCCAGAGGCCCACAGGGAGGAGGAAAGCTTGACTCGAGTTTGGTCAAGAAAATGCAGAGGGTAAGAAATGGGCAATTGTAACACTTGGTAACTACCATGACCCTCCCCCCACTCTTCTTTAAGATACATCTGATTTTCAGAAGATCTCAATTTCTGCATGTTTTGTTAGTAGTGGTAACATAAAGGGTGAATCTGAGCTTGCTTGGGACAGGAAGAGCTCAAGAATTGGAGGAAGGAGTGACTGGTTGGGATGTCATTCTTTCATGTGTAGGACTTGGGCTGGAAGGAAAGCACACACACGCAATTGCTGCTTGCACTTTACGGTGCAATTCTAGACCGCTGGATCGTTAAAGCTTCAGTCTTCTCTTATGGGTGGTAAAACTCAAGTCTTCTTAGGACTTTGCTGATTTCCTCCAGAAATACCTTCCCCTAAGACACAAGGATATTGAAATTCAGCTTTTCCCTGGCTAGGACACTTTGTGTGCCTGTTGGCTCACGGAAATAGGGCACAAGTTGTTGGGGAAAATGGGCGTCAAAATAGAAACTGAGCAATTCATTCAGCATTGTTTAAAACCTCTTTTTTGTTCTGCTCTAAGCACAGAGGCAATTTAGCAAGCTCTGTCAATAGTCCAAAGGGCGAATTCTTAGGGCATGAACTGCACAGCCGCCTGAAGGATAGAGGGAATGGGAGACGTGTGAGACTGAGCCGGAAGGTAAACAGACATGCAGTGAGGAAGACAGAATGAAATTTGGAGAAACGAAATTGCAAGGTTACTTAGCAAACAGGAGAAGCGGAAAGGGACCATACGTCTATCTTTTTGGAGGGAGAGAACAGAGGATGGAGATGAGTTTGGTTTTGGACGTGTCGACTGGGAGACACTTGTGGAACACCGTGCTGTCTCCTAAGCACGGAGACGGCGGACTCAGGGGCACTGGCCTGGAGGCAGGTTAGTGAGGGATCATAGGCTCACCCTTGCACGAGTGAAGGGAGTGAGAACTCAGGTATCTCTTCAAACTGGGGGTCAGGAATTCATTAATGATACTTGTGGAAAATAAAGAAATGAGTTCATGGCTAGACTGTCCTTGAGCCCTGGTCTTTATACTGGTTAATCTTATGTTCCTCGGAACTTCTGAAGACCAAGAGAAGTTCCGTTTTATGGCACCACGTTTTTCGTATCTGTTTGCCCTTTCTCATCCTACTTTGCCTGACTGTGAGCTCTTACCTGTATTTGTAAAAGTACCTTTGAACCTGTTATGAAAAACAGAAACTGATTAGTCTGGCAGAATTTCCCTTAACTGACTTATAGAACTGGCAGAATAGGAAAGAGAGAACGGATGGACTTCACTGAAGAAGAATCTAGAACAGCATCAAACACAAAGATCTTCAAGGTCTGATGTGTGAGTATGCGTGTGCCGGTGGGTAAAAATGCTGGTGGCAGAAGGAGAAATGTACTCCGCTACTGGATCACACACGAGCACAGTTAGGCAAGTTTCCAGAATTACCCAGTGACGTTTCTTTGTTTTTACACCTGGAAGAATCTGGGTATCGCTTGGATTCACGGACATCCATATTAAGGAGTTGGGTTATTTTTTCCTGCCTGCTTCGTGAACACCATAAGCATTGTTTATTAAATGTCTAATACGGTAGCTGGATGGTGTGCCTACAGCACTGCAACATCAACAGAGAAGGTGTTGGATAGTTTCTCAACAGAGAATCTTTCAAAGATTTAAACATTGTGCTCAAGATAGAGAACACCCTTATGCCCTATTATATGTAATTCAGAAAACCTACCATTAATAATACTATATGGCATATATGAAAGTTGCTAAGAGAGTAGATCTTAGAAGTTCTCATCACAAGAAAAAAATTGTTTACCTATGTGTGGTGATGGACGTTTGTTTTTGCTTTTGTGGGGGTTTTGGTGATGGATGTTAACTAGACTTACTTGATGATCATTTTGCACAGATTATTGTACACCTGGAACTAATATAATTTTCTATGTCAATTATATACCAATTTAAAAAAGAAAGAAAACATAAATGTGAAAGAATACATTTAAAGAATAGATTTAGGGGCGCCTGGCTGGTTCAGTCAGTGGAGCATGTGACCCTTGACCTCAGGGTTATAAGTTCAAGCCCCAGGTTGGGACTTTTTTAAAAAAATCTTAAAAAAAAAAGAAGGATAAAGTATCACCAGTGGGCCACCCGTCATGGTAATGATTGAAGAAAATTTATCAACCTATTTTAAAACTATGGTTAAAATTTTGGTGAGGCATGAAATACTTGTATGGCCTCAAATATATCCCCACAGATTACAAACTAAGTTAATGAGGGGAAACTTTACATTTAGTTAAAACCACAAATAAATGAAAAATGCTATGTGACACACTGAGAACAGAACATCATTTATATTTTTGCCAAAACTGCATAACCTCAATCCAATCACAAAGAAATATCACATCAGCCCAAATTGAAGGACATCGGACTCAACAACTGGCTTGAATTCTTCAGAACCTGTCAGAGTCATGAAAGAGAAAGACAAATGGTTGAGAAACCATTCCAGATTGAAGGACATTAGAGAAAGCCAATGCCATATATGATCTTGAAGTGGGTCCTGGACTGGGGGAAAAGTTGCTCCAAAAGACACTTTTCTGAATGATTGGTGAAATTAGAATATGAACTGGATATTATCAGATAATAGTATCCCTATTAATGTTAAACTTTCAGAACTTGAAAATTGTTTTGCAGTTTATAGGAGAACGTCCTCTCTTAAAAACACGTCTGGGGCGCCTGGGTGGCTCAGTCGTTCCGCTTCTGCCTTGAGGTCAGGTCATGATCTCAGGGTCCTGGGATCGAGCCCCGCATCCGGCTACATGATCAGCAGGGAGCTTGCTTCTCCCTCTCCTCCCCCTGCTTGTGTTCAGTCTCTCTCTGTCAAATAAACATGTAAAACCTTTTTTTAAAAAAGAAAAGAAACGCGTCTGAACTATTAGAATAAGATATGAGAGCATGCAATTGTTCCGAAATCAGAAAAACAATCATTTGCGTGTGTTCACATTCCGACGGCGGAGGAAGAGGACAACAAACGTGGGTAAGTCTGGGTAAGATATGCAGGGTCATTCTTGGTACTCGTTTTGCAAACTTCTCCGTAGGCTTGAAATAATCTGGAAATAAAAAGTTTCGTTTCTCTCTTCAGTTCGCGCGCGGGCCCGGCCGCCAGGACCACAGCCGGGGGGCGCGTGGATACGGAACCGCGCGTGAGCGCTCCGCGGGCGCTGGAGCGCTGGTCCCCGCGAGGACGTGGGAAGGAGCGGAAGCCACCGTCCCGAGCGCTCCTGGAAGACCCGTAAGTGGGTCACCGGCTGTCGCCACCGTGGCCATCCCCGGGGGCCCAGCGCCGCCGTCGCGGACCCGGCCCCGGGTTCGGGTCGGAGACGCACGGAGAGCGAGGCTGGGGTGGAGCGGAGCGGAGGGCGCAGCGGAGGGCGCAGCGGAGGGCGCAGCGGGAACGCGCGGCCGGCCGCCGGCTCTTAGAGCCGGGGGTCCCCGAGCAAAGGGCGGGCGCTTCCGGCCCTCAGCCAAAGTGTGCGACAGTTCGGGAGGAAATCCGAAATCTTCTGGGACCGGGTCAGCCAGGAACCGACGACGTTTAACAGCCGGCCGCGGGGGTTCTGGAAACCGCGGGTTTGGCAGCCGGAGGCCTAGAGACCCCGCGGCAGGGGAGCTGAGCGGCCGAGGACGTTGGCTCCGGGCGGGCTCGGTGGGGAAGGGGGGACCGGGAGCGCGTTGCGGGCGGCGGGGAGCACAGCGGAGGCGCAGCGCGAGCAGGCGCCCGAGGAAGGGCGCGCGCGGGTGCGCGGGGTCTCGTGAGCTCCGACGGCGCGGAGACGGGCGCGGGGCGCCCGGGTGAGCAGGCGCCGCGGGCAGGAAGGCCCGGGCCCGGCCCCGGAGGTCGCGGCGTGCAGAGCGGCCCTGGAGAGAACGCGCGCGGCGGAGCCCGGTTCCCGGTGCGGCCGGGGAGCCGCGCAGCTCGGATCCCCACGTGCTGGCGGCCGGAGAGGCGCTCCGGGTGGAGAGAGCTTCCGCACCCCAGCGAGTGTTTTGTTGGGTGTTGAGACTGGAATACAAGACCTGAAAAAGCAGAGAGTGAGGCAGCAACCGAGTATTTTTAACTTGGAATGGTTTTCAGAAAGGCAGCCACGGTGTCTGAACAGCTCGGTGTGCAGGGTGTGGGGGCTCCCTGTGAGCGGTGGCATCTAGACCTCCTTTGGCCTGCGCGAGCCTGGGGAATCCAGGTTTGTCTCAGGATCTCAGCCCGCTTTTGCAGCGGACTCCTGCACCGCGCAGCTGCGATTCTCGCAAAAGCGTGGAGAGCGGCTCGGCCGCGGCCGGCGCAGGCCGGGTGAGAGTTCCCGGGGAGAAGGCCGCGGCTTAGGCCGGGGGGAGGAGGGTAGACGGGGCGGAGAAGCAGGACTTCTTGCAGGACACGGAGGAGCGGCCTGGGGGCCACCAAGTCTCTGTCCGCAGCACAAGCCTGACCTTACCTAAGGAGATGTTTTCATTACGATTCACTCATAGTCTTTAGCAATTTGAGCCTTGACGAGAGAACTGGCCAAATTAGTAGGGCTGGAGCGGCAGCGCGGGGGGCGGACAGTTGCTCTCCGCCGTAGCGGCTTGGAGTCGTCCGAGTGTGGGCTTCTCACTGGGAGACCCAGATAGCTTCGTCGGTCCCCAGGCATTTTGTTAGGGGAAGCCTCCTGGGGCCCGTTTGAGTTCATCCATAGAAAACTCAAGGGGTCTTTGGTGTGACCTGCAAAGTCGCCTAAACTATTGCTCTGGGTTGGACCTCTAATTCCACCCAACCCTCCACTTTAGTGTCCTAACACCCCACACACTCTTTGCTTAAACACCTACAGAAAACAAGCAGATAAGAAAAAATACGTGACATGACTACATTATCTCCCTCCAAGAAATGTGTCCTATAACAAAAAGGGGGCCCCAGGGCACGCGGCCAGTCAGCAGCTGAGCAGGTTTCTGAAGCGGACAGCCCGCCTCGGGAGGGCCTGCTGTAGATATTTTCACTGGAGAAGGGGATCTGGAAATAAGGACAGCCCAGCCGGGTGGAGGGTGAGAGTTATGAACTGGAAACAAATTTCATTCCCTCCCAAAGACACTTTGATCCAACAGGAAATAAGTACCCAGATAGCAGCAGTTTTGAGACCATAAAGCTTTGGAATTTCTGAACAGGTGCTGTTATAGGGGTGTTGGGTGGCTCATTCGGTTAAGCGTCCGACTCTTGATTTTGGCTCAGGTCATGATCTCAGGGTCACGAGATCAAGCCCCTCATCAAGCTCCATGCTGGGCGCGCAGCCTTCTTAAGATTCTCTCTCCCTCTCCCTTGGCAACCCTCTGCTCCTCCCCCTGCTCATACTCTCTGTCTCTCTCTGTCTCTCTGAAAAAAGGTGCTGTTATGGACTGAACTGTGTCCCCCCCCAAATACATATGTCAATGCCCCAGCCCCCAGTGTGACTATTTGAAGACAGGGCCTTCCGGGAGGTAGTAAGGGTTAAATGAGGTCCTAGGGTGGGGCCCTCCTTCTAAGAAGAGGAAGAGACACCAGGAGTAGGCACACAAAGGAAAGGCCACGTGGGGCTACAACAAACAGGGAGAAGGCAGCCCCTGCAAGCCAGGTAGAAAGGTGTCACCAGAAACCAACCCTGCAGGCACCTTGATCTTGGACTCCCGGCCTCTGGAACTGTGAGGAGATACATTCTGTTGTCTAAACCACCCGGTCTGTGGTATTCTGTGACGGCAGCCTGAACACACTAATGCAGGTGCCACCAGTGGAGCAGAAATTCCTGGGAGTCCCCTGGTCATGCAAAGCTGATGTGGTAGGATCGGCTACAGAGGAACAGAGGAGTGGCTGTCCTTCACCTGCAGAGCCATCCAACACACCTGTGTTCTCGTCGCCCTTTGCTTTGCACCTCTTTTCCTTTGTGACAGAAAAACCTTTTCCTCCCTCTTCATATGGGGGCCTTCCTTTGGCGTTAACTGAGGTTTGCAGGCAATGTTTTATTGAAAGATGTAAAACAATGGTGCAATGGGATGAGCAAAGAAATGTAGGAAAAATGATATTATGGAGTACCAGCTGAGAATGTGTTGATCCGTATTTATTTCTTTCGTGTTTGGAAGTTAATTCCCTGACCATCTTTTCTCCCACACCCAGCACCCTGTGGCTTACTCCTCCGCAAGGACTCAGGGTTCCGCACCCATTAGGGGGCTGAGCTGTTGGCGGCGCTCTCCATGCAGGTCCTGTGGCCTGACACCTCAGCCAGTGGGGTCGTGCTTCTTGCCTTTTGTCTTTGGCCCCGAAAACCAAAAGAACTAAAGAAAATGTAGGTGGAACAATGCTGTTTCTTCTTCGTTGTCTTTCCCTCTCTTTAATAGTAGTATGCAATGGGAACCAAGGTGAGTCGCTCATTCATGTGCAAGACTTTGTCGGGTCCAAAAGATGCTGTTATAGGATCTCATTCTCCGCCTGCCCCTTCCCTTTGTCTTCTGCCCCAGTTGCCTTAGGTGATATGGAAGTTCACAGCAAGAGATGAAGGGGAATTCAAGGCAATCTGTTAGGTTATGTTTTTTCGTTCCATTTGTGCAGGAATGGAACAAGAAAAAAAGTTATGAGTGCTATATCAGTATTTTTTGAAAAATGGCTTTGAGTGATGTTAGCTCAGAAAGGGGTAAAATGGAAATTAGAGCTTGGAGGTGCCGGGGATCGAACCCGGGGCCTCATACATGCAAAGCATGTGCTCTACCACTGAGCTACACCCCCTTCGGGAAAAGGCATTTTGCTAATGCTTATCTGGAGATAAGTTTGTTTTCTGAGGCCCTCAATCCCCTTGAGCATCATGGTAGCTCAGTATTAAGGGACATCAGCAGCCCCCGGGGCAGAAGACCTTCAGGAGCTAGAGAAGGGGACCGATTTTTCAGAGTGTAGAGCTTGAAGTGGAAGGCAAAAGATTGGAAACATATCAGATATTAACCCAAGAAACTTCCACTCTGGCCTTAAAACGTACAGTTTCCTTCTCCCATTCTTGGCAAGGAATCAGTCGAGTCCCGGTTTTCAGCTCTTTTAATTTCCTGCAGCTATGTCTTAACCTGAGACACAAGACTGTTGAAATTCAGCTTTTTCCTGCCTAGAAAGTGTCATAATATTTGTCGTTTGCTCCGTCGGAAGGTTAAGGACTGAATTTGATAGAGAAAAGCCATGACCTTAGAAGGAAACCCTAGAGTGATACATTCAGTGTTTCATTTAAAGGGTCATTTCATTCTGAATCTAGGCACCCAGGCAATGTAGGAGACCCTGCCAATAGTCCAAAATTTCTTGTTCAAAAGGCATTCATAAGGCATGACTGAAACATTGGGGGATGGAGAGAAGTGTTGAATTGTACGAGTGAGACCAAAGATTTAAGGACTAGAGAAAAAGATCTATCAATCTCTATCTATCTATCTATCTATCTATCTATCTATCTATCTATCTATCTATCAGAGACATCATGCCATTAGAAATGGCCAGCCAGAAGAAAATGCAAAAAAGAGGAGGTTATAAAAATTCTTTTGGAAACAGGGTGGTATGGGGAGGTTGGAAGATGGAGAAGACAAGCTAGCCTTGCTCGTATTAAATTCAAGATCCAAAAAATAAATAAAAATAAATAAATAAATAAATTCAAGATCCACGTATGTGGTGCACGTATGTGAGGATGTCACATGACCAGCTCAGGCAATTACCTGGGTTTCAGGCCTTGGATTTGTGAGTAATCAGTAGACCCAAGTATGAGAGGGCAGATAAAGACTGAAAAGTGTGCTTGTTAGTGATGGTCATTAGAAAAAAAAAGTTCACTCTGGGACATTTCTTGAACCCTGGAATTTATCATGGTTAAGACTGTGTTCTTTGAACTACATGAGAAGACTATGAGAAAACCCATTTCCTGGTACCAGTTTCTAGTGGTTACCTCTTTCTCATTCTGGTTTCCCCATATATGACCAATATTATGTATATATATTATATACATATATATTCGTAAATAATATTGAGTCATTTCTGAAATTGGATGAATATGATTTGTCTGGCAGATTTGTTCTTTCATTTGGCTTATGGAATCTTTATTTTCTTATTTTCTTTATTTTATTTTAATTCCACTATGGTTAGTATACAGTGTTAAATTAGTTTCAGGTGTACAATATAGTGATTCAACCCTTCCATGTATTACTCAGTGCTCATCATAAGTGTCCTCTCTTAATCCCCATCACCTACTTTACCCATCCCCCACCCACCTCCCCTCTGGAAACCATTGCTTTGTTCTCTATAGTTAAGAATCTATTTGTTTTGTCTTTTTTCCCTATGTTCATTTGTTTTATTTCTTAAATTTCACATGTGAGTGAAATCATATGGTATTTGTCTTCCTCTGACTGAGTTATTTTGCTTAGCATAATACCCTCAGATCCATCTATGTTGCATGTTGTTGCAAATGGCAAGATTTCATTCTTTTTTATGACTTTGATGTATATTCCATATATATATATATGTATATATATAGACCACATCTTCTTTATCCATTCATCTGTCGATGGACACTTGGGCTGCTTCCATAATTTGGCTATTGTAAATATGCTGTAATAAACATAGGGGTGCATACATCCCTTCAAATTAGTGTTTCATATTCTTTGGGTAAATATCCAGTACTGTGATTACTGGATCATAGGGTATTCTATTTTTGATTTTTTGAAGAACCTCCATACTGTTTTCCAGGGTGGCTGCACCAGTTTGCATTCCCACCAGCAGTGCATGAGGATTCCCTTTTCTCCACATCCTCGCCAACACCTGCTGTTTCTTGTGTTTTTGATTTTAGTCATTCTGACAGGTGTGAGGTGATATCTCATTGTGGTTTTGATTTGCATTTCCCTGATGATGAGTGATGTTGAGCATCTTTCCATGTGTCTGTTGACCATCTATATGTCTTTGGAGAAATGTCTGTTCATGTCTTCTGCCCATTTTTAATTGGATTATTTGATTTCTCGGTGTTGAGTTATATAAGTTCTTTATATATTTTGGATACTAACCCTTTATCAGATAGGTCATTTGGAATTTTTAGAATAAAACCAAACACATTAGGTGATAGGTTTCACAGAAAGAGGGACTAGAGAATTATCAGACATAAAACTGATGGGTATTTGTGTGAGTGTGTGTAAATAATGAAGGCAATTATCTTGACTGTTTGATGTTGTCAAATATTAGGTTTATGATGCTTTACAACATTAGGAAAGTTTGCAGAAACACTGCTTGGTCTTAATGTTGTGTTGCACTTGGAGAAAACTGGATATCTGTCTATTGGATTCTCAGGAATTCATAATAAGAAGGTATGCTTTCTTTTTCTGTTTGCCCCATGAACAAGATGGGAATTTAAAAAAAAATTCAATGTCTGTAGCCATCTTCAGACTATGGATTCATTTAATACAGAATTCTTCAGAGGCATTAAACATCTAAATTTGGAGACAGAATGCACTCATGCCACATATACTCAATTCAGAAAATCTGCAAATATATAAAATATATGTTTAACCCATCACTGTCCAAAAGGGTAGCAGGTAGCCACACTGAGAATTAAACACTTGAAATACTGAGATGTGCTGTAAGTATAAAATATACACTGGATCTCAAAGACTTAATTCGATATTTAAAATGTAAAATATATCACTAATAATTTTAAGATTGATTGTTGAATGATGTTTTAGACATCTCAAATTATTTAAATATATGTTAAATGAATATAACTTGTTTATTTTTTAATCTGATTACTGGAAAATATAAAATTACAAGAGTGGCTCTCATTTATGGCTTTATTATATTTCCATAGGACAGCTCTGGCTACAGAAGACATTATGTTTAGGTGCTCTTTTGGGAGAATCCTAGAGCCAGAGAATATGAAACATGGTCTTTCATAGCATGAGAGGACTTGACAGAATGCATTCATATGAATGATCTCCTTTGATCTTTACAGACAATTCCCTTTCTATGTAGACATCATGGACCTAATTTTTAAGATACTGAATGGAAGACTCATTATGTTTGGGAATTACCCTAGACCTCCCCCCTCAATAGAAGGTAAAGGAAGCATTCATGTGCTAGGCGGTAAAACATGCAGTGATGCTGTTTGTCTGATCAAATATTTTTTAATGAGACAGATTGCCATCTTCTGAGTTGAGGAGGGGTATGTGGCTAATGGACAAAGTGTGTAATTCCAAGCTCCTGTGAAGTCAGTGTCCCTGCCCTGATGTTGATTCTCATTTTGTACCAATTTTCCACTTGCAACTTGAGGAATTTCTTACCATTGGAGTACTGCAGGTTATTTTCCTGACAGTGTCCAGAGTTGTCAGGGAAAAACAGATACTGTCGTGGCGTCTGGGTGGCTCAGTCGGTTAAGCATCTGACTCTTGGTTTTGGCTCAGGTCATGATCTCATGGGTCATGGTATCGTGCCCTGTGTTGGGCTCTGTGCTTAGCCAGAGTCTGCTTGAGGTTCTCTTTGTGTCTCCCTCTGCCCCTCCCCTCCTCAAAATAAATAAATCTTAAAATTAAAAAAAAAAAGATATTGTGAAACCAAGACAGTAATTTGAAAAGATAAGAGGTCAAAATGACACAAGAATGACCTATTCTTCCTAACAAATAATTTCAAGAAGTTGAAGGAAAATATGGAGTATTTGTCTCTGTGTCTTGATGACTTTACTGTCCATTTGCTTTCATTTTTCTGTATTCTGGGTTCCCTTGTGAATGTGCAACAGAGTAATGCTCACTGCAATGCTTATTTTCATTCTTTCCTGAATACCAAAACAGAAATAACTTAAGGTGTGCAAATTCTAGACCGGAGTGCAAAACTGAAGGAATGTCTTGTCAACAAGAAAACTCAGAATGTTCCTATAACCATTTAAAAGCTCAATGATGCTCAAGAGTGTCTCTGATTCCAGCAGTTTAATAATGGCGTGGACTCAAGATAGAAACCCGGATTTTCTGATGGCAAAATTGTCCTTGCATATACCACACCCACATACATCTTATTACATACACTGTAGGGGGCTCCTTTTCTAGTTTTCAGGTTTTCCCCTTACAGTTCTCGTGATTAAAAACCACACCCGCACACACACACCATCAAAACAGAAATGAATCGTAAGTGGAACAGCACATAGCATATTGGAATGTCTTAGATTTTAAAACTTTAAAATAAAATATTCACTGTCAGTTAACATTTCATAGAAGACCTCAGTGAATAGACAACCAAAAGAGAGGGTGATAAAAATATGAATGTACACTCCATGATTGGATTTGCAAAAAGAAGTGAAAGTTGTAGGTATAGATACACTTTTTGGAACTAGGTCCCAACCCTTGAGTAAAGGGGTGAGATCTATACCAGAGCAAAACCTAAGTGCCGAAACCCGGGATCGAACCAGGGACCTTTAGATCTTCAGTCTAACGCTCTCCCAACTGAGCTATTTCGGCTCGTGAAGAATAACCTTTTTAGTCATTCTTTCAAATAGTGAAGTTTTCATTTGCAGGGCCAGGGTATTCTTCAATGTCCGTTCTTATTTTATTCAATGGCATCCATTCACTCACCCCAGAAACAGGGCTGCGCAGAAATCCACGTGTGGAAGTGAGATCGTTGGAGACCGCGGGTGGGTTAGCAGAGGAGGAGGGGCGAAAGGGGCAGAAATAGGTACAAACAGGGAGGTGCCTTCTGCGCGGGCGCCTTCGGCTGTTGCACGACTCACCGCTCAGAAAATGAAAAGAATTCAAGGTGAAACGACGGAGCTTCTTCTTCCGGTGGTTTCTCCGTCTTGCTCTTCAGCGACAGCGCCGCAGGGAACCGAGGATTCCTGGGCACCGGGATGTGGTGACGGGCTTCTTGCTTAGGGCTGAAGAAACCCGGGACCAGCCGTCCGCCTCCCCCGGCCCTGCCCTCCCCTGGTCCTCCCTGCGCGGGCACTGCGGGCCGTCCGGGCGCAGGCCCAGGGCGCACACGACCCGCGGCTGCTGCGGCCCCTCCCGCCACAGGGTGCCAAACGGGTCTGGAAACGGAGAAAAGGGCAGGATTGCCCGAGACGGACAGGGAGATGCTTACGCATGGTTTTGAACCCTCCCGAGGAAAGGACGCACCACCACCAGCCACACGTCTCACAACGGAAAGGCCCTCAGCCTCCTGGAAACATGAGCCCTATTTCCTGAGGGTTCTTCAAACACACGGAGGTTGGCTGGCTACAAGATCCACGGTCTCAAATCCCACTATTTCTTAAACCTCCAAGCTGTATCCTCTGAAACGCTGTACGAGGAGAAATGCAGGAGGATGACCCGCCAGGTAACAGTTTCTGCTGCAGAAACTTGTGCCCAGTCAGCCCCCCAGCAAATTGCTTGCGGTCTGTTTTCTGCAAAGGCACCGGGAAGGGGCGCCTGGGGGGCTCAGTCGGTGAAGCGTCTGCCTTCAGCTCAGATCATGATCCCGGGGTCCTGGGGTTGAGCTCCAGGTGGGGCTCTCTGTTCAGTGGGGAATCTGCTCTTCCCCCATGCCCATGCTCTCTCTGTCTCACTCTAATTAAGGTAAGTAAAAAAAAATCTCATATATATATGTATATATATATACATATATATATGGATATTTTAAAAAAGCACCAGGAAGATCTCTGGATGGAACTTTCCTTTCTCCTGTGTCTTCAACATCTCTCCCCTTCTTTTCTTTTTCTTCTTCTTAGAAAGTTTTTCAAGCCCGCTCCTCCTTAAGAAAGGAAGATGAAAATCAATCAATCAATCAATCAATCAATCTTTTAAAGGGGGGGCGCCTGGGTGGCTCAATCGATTATGTGTCTGCCTTCTGCTCAAGTCGTGATCCCAGGGTCCTGGGACTGAGCCCCACATCCGGCTCCCTGCTCAGCAGGGAGTCTGCTTCCCCCCCCCACTGTGCTCTCTCTTACTATCTCTGTCTCTCTCTCTCAAATAAATAAATAAATCTTTAAAAAAAGAAAGGAAGATGAGCCACAGTCTGAGGCGATATTTCAATACTTTAAATTACAGAAGAGTCTTATTTGGGATATGTGAAGAACTTCTACAAAACTCCAAGAAAGGATTAAAATCTCAAAAAGAAAGAGCAAATTAATATGAACTTCACAAAAGGGGATGCCCAAAATATCCAATAAGCAGTTTAAAAGGTGCTCAACATCTTTTGCTAACAGGCAAATTCAAATTTAAAATCAATGAAATAATACTTCTCTTCACCAGCATCACCAGCAACTTAGAAGAACTGACAATATCAAGTCCTCCTGAGGATGTGGAGCTACTGGAACTCTCAGGCATTGCTGATGAGACTGCAAACTAGCACCCACGGTGGGAAACTATTTGGAAACATTTTTTTTTAAGATTTTATATTTGAGTAATCTCTACACCCAACGTGGAGCTCAAACTCACAACCGCAAGATCTAGAGTTGGAGGCTCCATCAGCTGAGGCAGCCAGGCACCCCTAGAAATAGTGACTAAAACTAAATATACATATAACTCTGACCCTGACTCCACAACTGTATTTATGCCTAAGAGAAATGCATGAGTATTTCCTTTGTGAAGGGGAGTAAAACGTGCCACCCCAAAATATGCCACTTTGGCATATTATTTTAAATTAAATGTAAATGTATTTGAGAAATAGCCAGTTGAAGAAGGACACTCTGATTCTCTTTGGTGTCCCTGGAAGCAGGAGATAAGTCTCATGTGAAAGGTACCCTCCCTGTACCAAGAGGGTGGAAGGCAGCCTTAGTACCAGAGACAGGGAATTTAGGGTAGAGAAAGCTCTATAACTAAACCTTGTTGCTTCTTCACCATTTACTACCCCAAGCCCAAGCCCCTTTGTCTTGTAAATTGAGTGAAAGAATCCTCAAATGAGTACATGTTATATGATTCTATTTATATTATTTCAAAACACAAGAAAAACTACTCTATGATGGTAGAGGTCAGAAAGTGATACAGGTTGTGCTGAGGACCCAGGAAGCTCCTGGAAGCTGAAAAATCTTGGATCTTATCTGGGGTGTTGGTTACATGGTGCATGTATATGTTGTAACCATAGAGCTCATTAATTAAGGCTTGTGCATTTTACTTTAAAACTCAGTTTACACAACAAGAAAAGAAGAGCAGGGAAAGAAGGATGTCCTTGAAAACCTCCCCGCCTCCAGGACATACTGTCTCTTCATTACTGCTTTTCACAGTGTGGTCTCCACACTGGTGCCTAACAACTGGTTTTATCCATCTGTAGCCTTTGAAAGTCTTACAACAATTCGACAGTGCCGGGACTTTAGACTCCTTTGGTTAAATAACGTAGAAACACTTTCAGGGGTTTTCAGAATTTCAGGAACAATTTTCTCTGGAACCAGGAAATGGCAACCACGAGGGACCCACCGTCTGGGTGAATTTTAATGAAACCCTGGGTTTGTCTGGACAGGTTCTCAAGTCCCCATCTCCAGGGGAGGCTTTTTTACCTTTAGCCCAAATTTGGTAGGGGGGTAAATTTGGATGTGAGGTTTTGGATGATTTTCTCCAAAACTATTTTGATTCTTTTCCAGATTCTTCCTCCCCATCACAGGAAACAGCATTCATCTACTGAGGGTCTGCCCCCAGCCGCACACCACGCCCCAACCAGGCGGAGCCTCTGACCGTGCGGGGAAGAGCTGAACTGGGAGGAAGGAAATTAGAAAGTGAGCTGGAAAATGTCAGTGCAGAGATTCAGGTGGGCGATAAGGATCCTGGGGGTGCGCTGGGCTGCAGTGGAGTCTTCAGGTGCGCACGGTGGTGCAGGGAGAGAGGAATGGGAGGAGGACAAGGGTAACATCCTCGGAAGGAACAGAATCTGCGGGCAGCTGAGGCTGGCGAAGCTGCGCTCGGATCTCTCCGCGTATTCCTGCAGGTGTGAGGCCAGAGAAGCGCTCCTTTTCTCTCCAGGGAGGCGGGCTGGTACCACCAGAGGATCTGGCCCATCTTGCCCGGGACTGTGGTGGCTTCGGAGCCTCACGATTCTCGGCTGCCGGGTGGACAGGCTGCGCGCTCTGGGGACGCGTGAAGCTCGTTTGCAGCTCCCGAGCTGCGGGGACTGCGCGGTTTCTGCGCGTGGACGCGGTGTGGGAGCAGGTCCGGAGCAGAGCAGGATTGGGGCGGTGGAGCTCAGGCGAGATGCTGCAAGCGCCGTATTTGAGGAGGTTTTACCTGAAATGCAAAAGAGAAGAAAGTTCTCATTTGTTTGCCCTGCTTATTTCTAACTCCTAGAAAGAAGCTCATTGAAACCCACCTGTCTCCGGAAGAAACAGTTCCGGGCATTTGCGAGGCGCTCCTTTCCTTCTCCCAACCTGCTCCTGCCTCAGCAGAAGCCCGGCTCGCCCAACAGTCGGTGACAGCCCGGGGCAGCCCCCTCCTCGGGCCCCGCAGAGTAGTGCAGACGCAGTCCGGCGGAGTCAGGAGGATGGTTTGTGAGCTCCGGGAGCACAGGGAGGGAAGAGGGGGCGCGTTATGGAAGATCCCCAGGTTTCTTGGCTTCTCTAGATGGAGAGGAGGCTGCTTTTCTCCTGTCTGGATGTTTAGTACCTTGATTGCTTCTTTCCTTTGGTGACTGAAAATAAGATTAGATTTGTAAAAGCAAGATGGTGTTAAGATGCCTGCATTGTGCCCTGTGGATTTTTGCTGAGGCATTGTGATATCAGAATCCGAACTGCAAAGAACTCTGATCTGGAGACAGATTGCTCTGAAGTTTGGAAAGAAGGTGTTCCTGGAAAATCAGTGGATTGAACTTGAAAAGATCTATGGTGTTGAGGAGGGCAAGGGCTCAAGATGAGTCATCCCCTGGACTGATGTTGGACTCGGCGTTCAGAGTGCTTGCCATTTCAGACTAGAGGCACCCATAGAACACCCAGAAAAGTATGTTTCTCTCGACCTGATTTCAGTCGAGGTGACTGCTGTCTTTTCTGTGAGTAAGCTCCAGAGCTGAGGGTCTCTGATAGAAAAGGCGCATTAAGTCATCCACCACCGGCAGTGAAATCTAGTGAAGTATTTCAGTGAAAGCTTCTAAGCCCTCTGCAAGCTGGGTTAGAAAGAGATAGAATAATAATAAGAATAAACCATAAGAGAATGGAAGTGTTTAACCTGATCCAGGATCAGATGACTTGTCCATTAGGCCACACAGACCTACATTTCCAGATGCTTTCAGATTCCGCACAACTGGAAATTGTGCGGTTGGGAGAACTGCTTGCTACTGTTGGAGGCAGTTAGTGAGGCTCTAACCGGATGCCCGGAGGCCAGCAAGGAGGAGGCCGTGGCCCGCTGTGGGGAAGGTCAGAGGCCTGTCCTGGCAGCATCCACGAGAGGCCGGATCCCACCAGACAGGCCCATGATGGAGGCACCACAACTGGAAACCCCTGGTCAAATAAGGAAGAAAACCACCAAAACCCCAACTAATGAATATTCCACACCCTCGTGAACACCTGTCAGTAAAAGATAGAAGCCCAACCCCAGGGTGCACAGCCCTCTCTCCTTTGAGCTGCTGGCTCTCACATCTTGAGATGGTACTTTCACTTTTATAAACCTTCCTGCTCATGTCGCTCATCCACCGTGTTGTGTCCACCCTTGGATTCTTCACCATGAGACCAAGAACCATAAGACCAAGAGCCTTTGGCAACATCTTTTCAGTGGGCGGGGTCAGGGTCTCCGGGCCTGAGGTCTCCGGCTCACCTAACAATGCTGCTGGATTCTGCAGCCTACTGGCGGAGGCCCACATGCTCGTGACGCCGAGAGTGCTTGTACAGATTGGGTGAATAGCAGGATTAACAGAGAACTTCAGCAAAGGAGCAAAACTACCCCCTGTGTCCCGGGGAAGTGAAGAAAGAACAGTGGCAGCCAAGACAACCTAAGTTTGACAAGCTGTTTGGGGCAGCAGGGGATGTTAGAAGTGCAGGTGGAGAAGGGAAACCAAAACTGGAGGTGCTGGGGATTGAACCCAGGGCCTCATGCATGCTAAGCATGCGCTCTACCACTGAGCTACACCCCCTTGCTCTTGCTTGGGCTTTGAAGACTTTTGATGACCCTCTTGTGACTACAGCTGTCTGAGTCTCAGGACTAAGCAAAACAGAACCAGTTTACGTTCAGTTCCGTTATTTCTAAAATCCCGACAGTACGTCCTGTCTGAGGCACGGCTACTCTGGGAGAAAGGTACCTCAGTGGCAGAGAAAGGCACCGCTCCTCATTCGTGGTCAGCTCACGGTCAGCCCTCCTCAGAGTCGGCTTCCCACCCGATGGGACTGCCTGGACCACGCTTCCTTCCCAGCACTGTGTGCCTCCCCGGAGAACAGCCTCTTGAAATTTTTCTGAGCATCACTTTTAGTATTCTTTTAACTCTTGGATACATCAATGCTTTACACAGTAAAAAAGTTAGATTGACCCAAGTGTTTGTACAGATACTCTAAAACTGAATATAAACAGAAACAAATCGAACATAACATAACTACATTGAAAAGGAAAAGAACAGATCCAAGTAAAGGTTTTACACAGTGCTTTGTCTTAATTGTAAAGCCAGGGAAAAATAGGCGAACATCTTAATCTCTACATAGCAGGGTTTTGTGTTTTGTTTTGTTTTTGGTGTTTAAGGGTATAGCAATTCTGATATTTTGTGTGAATTTATTTTCATTTGTGTGTATCTGTGTGAATTTATTTTTGTGTGATTGAAAAAATGAATACATATTTGGTGTTGGAAATTGAGGCCCTCTCTGTTAGAGAAGGAACTAAGTGAGGGTGGCCTGTTGGCTCTGGATGAGAATTAGAGGTATCAGTGTGAAATTATACATATATAAAACTGCCATTTCCCCCAGATTTGTCTGCTAACAAGGCCTAGAAGAAATTATACTTCTGTAACAAAAAGCAATGCTAGCCCAATATCTTGATTTTTAAATACCATCCCCCACTAAAAGGAACCAGAGATACTTTTAGAAATCACTGACTCTAGGACTGGACCAGGGAAAGTACAAGATGAACCTAAGGTATCTTTCTGTGCTAGAATGTCGGTGCTTAAAAATGATGGGGACAACTCAGAAGGACCTAGAAGTCAACTTAAAGGACCTGTCAGTGGTCAAATTGGACATGCTTTGAGCATGAATAATGACAAGTGATTATAATCCTTGGATACTTAAACAAATAAATATGGAAGAAGGGAAATGTTTCCTTATGGTGATGTGTGAAGTAATAATAGAAGTAATAATAAGTTAGAAAATCACCCCTTGGCTGCCATCAGAACAATGATAGATTCAGGCAAAATTCATAAATCAATGCTAAAAACAGGTAAAAATTTGATGAGGATCAGGATTTTATATAGTCTCAGAGTATTTCCTTATAGGTTACTTATTAATTACAAGGGGGAATGATAATTTTAAGGGGAAAAAACCTGCTGAACACAACCTTAACCAAGTGATCAAAGCAAACATCACTAATAATGGGAAAAACTGACATCACATGCCTCCTGACGTGATGGAGGGAAACACCATTTCTGTGATATTCCTCCCAGATATTCACAACCTGAGTCTAGTCTAATCACAACATAAATTGAAGAACATTCTACAAAATCATTGGCATGTGCTGTTCAGAAACATGTCGATCTCATGAAAAACAAGAGCTTGAGAAGCCATTCCCGATTAAAAAAGACTAAAGAGTAACTAAATTCATATGTGATGCTAGAATGGGCCCTAGTTTGAGACAGAAATTTCTATAAAGGATTTTGTTAGTAAAGTTAGCTAAAGTTAATATAGACTGTATATTAGATAATATTATTTTACCAGTGTTAAATTTTCTGAATTTGAAGGGGCGCCTGGGTGGCTGAGATGGTTAAGCGTCTGCCTTCGGCTCAGGTCATGATCCCAGGACCCTGGGATGGAGCCTCACATCAGGCTCCAGGCTCAGCGGGGAGCCTGCTTCTCCCTCTCCCTCTGCCTCTCTCCCTGCTCATGCTCTCTCTCTGTACCTCTGTGTCTCAAATGAATAAATAAAAAATTTAAAAATTTTTTCTGAATTGAAATTTGTGCCATGGTAAGGAAACATCCTTGATCTTAAGAAATATATGCTGACATGAATAATAAAAAGATTATGATGGAAGTTTACAGTAAAAAGATGGTGGATAAAAAGACATAATGTCCAAAAATGGTTTTCAGATAGTTTAGAAAAATAATAATGTCTCTAGGTAGGTAGGTAGGCAGGTAGATAGAGATGCCTGGGTGGCTCAGTCAGTTAGGCGTCTGCCTTCGGCTCAGTTCGTGATCCCAGGGTCCCGGGACGGAGCCCCGCATCGGGCTCCTTGCTCAGTGGGGAGTCTGCTTCTCCCTCTGCTTGTGCTTTTCCTCTCTCTCTGACAAATAAATAAATAAAATCTTTAAGAAAAAAAAAGGTATCTATCTAGATAGGTGATAGATTTGTTGGCTGTTGAGGGAGAGGCGCACAGTGCTCTGAAATGATCCCGACTTTCGGAGAGGTGGTTCCCATCCTATTTAAAATATTGCTAAGCAGACAAGGATGCACATTTGCCCATTTATAATATTAGCATTTGGCATTTAGCAGGTCTTTTGCTCTGTTTCCCTTTCACACTCCTTTCACGCTGGGGGCATCTGGAAGAGGCTGAATGCCTTTCTCGGAGCTGGGAAGCAGAGGGGCTGCCGTGGTTGGGACAGAAGACGGAGCACTCTTCCCTCTCCACCATCGGCCGCGAGGATGGGCACAGGGTCTGGCCTCTCAACAGTCTCGTGCTGTGTGTGGTAGCGTCCCCCCACCGAGTTACCTCGTGTCCTCTGCTTGTTGCTGGACCAAAGTTTTGGTGATGGAGGGAGGAGATGAGTAGAAAAGTCAAACGGAAGCCTTTTGATTCCTCCTCCTAAAAACTACACAGAAAGGAAAGGAAACTGAGGTGCTTTTCCTCAGACCCCTTCTTTTCTTCTTCCCTTCCTGTTTTCCTCCTCTCAACAGTAGTGGGAAATAGAGGCCAACGTGCCTCTGTGGTATGGTGGCCCACTTGTCTTGAGTCTAGGGCATCCTGCGCTGAGTAATGGCCCAAAGGCAGCAGGTCTCGGTCCCTGGCGCCCGTGCTCCCTTACGGGAGGAAGTGTCTGTGCAGCTGCGATCACGTGAGGGGTCTCCAAGTGGGGACCTTGCCTGGGGCTGTGCGGCGGGGCCCCTGTGAGCACAGGTGTGCTTCCAAGACAGAGGCAGAGGGAGGTCTCCCACGCGCAGGGGAGCGGGCAGCGCGACCCTGGAGGCTGGGCGGGGGGGCATGCGGCCGCCAGCCCAGCCTCCGGGGCTCCACACGTTACACCTGCCCCAGGAAGCCAGCAGACCGCGTGGCCGGCTCGTCTGCCGGCCGCCTTGCGTGGCTTCGAGGCTCGCGGAGTCTAAACAGGGTAGCGTCACAGTGAACGTCCTGGGTGAAGTGGCACCGCTTAAAGCGTGAGGAGCCAGGCGGGTCGAACCCGGGGCCTCCGCCGCTGAGCCGCAGCCCCGCACCTCCCGGCCCCGCCTCCCTGCCCCCGGGGCTCCTCTCCCCCCGGGGCTTGCGCTCGTCTTTGCAGCGGGCGGGAAGAAGGCGCAGCGCGTGTGACTCCCGGGGGACAGAGGGCCCCGGGGGGGGGGGGTACTGATCCTTTAGCAAACCAAGCTCGAAAGGGACACAAAATATTGAAAACCTTCGTTGGAGAAGTGACCAGCTTTTCCCTGGATAAAACACCTCTTGCTATTTGTTGGTTGCTCCACGGCGATGTTAAGGGCAAGATTCTGACGGGAAAACCCCAGGCGAGAATTCAAGCCCCAGGCGATTCGTTTCCAGAGCTCTCCGTGCGTGCTGCAGCCTGAGGACAGCTGAGAGCGCGGGAGGGGTCGTCCAGGATGATGGTGTTCAAGGCCAGAACCAAACAGCGGATTCAGGGCTGGAAAGAGGTGTGGAATTTCCAAAGTAAGTTAAGTCGGTAGCCAGACACGGGGTGGAGAGGCCTTCCCGGTTTCCAGAGCGAGAAAGAGGGGGAGACTCGTGAAAGAGAGCCTGCGGTTCTCCCAAAGCGGGAAAGAGAGGTTTGTTCTCAGTGCTGTTCTGTGGAGGATGGAGGGGAGCTGGAGAGGAAGAGGTGGGTGTGGTTTGGGGCCTGTCACATCTAACATATCCATCTATCGGGTCCCCCGGTGGAGGCAACATGGTGAACTCCACCCAGTGCCCAGACCTGAATGCTTGGGGGTGGCTGTGACCACGAGGCACAGGTGTAAGAGAGAGTGAAAGCTGAAAGTGTCCTGGAAGGTCTAGAGTCAGGAACCCATTTTTTGACGGTTGCGGAAACAAAAACAAAAAGCAGTTCTTCCCAGACTGATCTTGAACCCTAGGATTCACGCTGCTTAGCACCATGGCCTGGAAACTTCCACGGAAGACCCCCAAGGACTCATTTCCTGACACCAGCCTCCTAGTAGGTGTTCTCTCTTCTCCATTCATCTTATGTCTTTGCTATATTAGTAAGTACATCACTGAGTCTCTTAAAATTCAAAGGGCCTCCTTGACTTGGCGGAATTTCTCTCTTGGTCGGCTCATGGGGCTGGTAGAATAGATGGGAGGAAACAGAGGTGGCAGGTCTCACTGGAATTGAGTGCTAGAGGGTGGTGTCCACAGAGCTCTCCAAGCTCGTGTGTGTGTGTGTGTGTGTGTGTGTGCGCGCGCGCGCGTGTGTGCGTGTGTGTGCGCGTGTGTGGGCGTGCGCGTGTGTGTGTGTGTGCGTGTTGGGAAGATGAGTGGAATATTATCTAGGCTGATGGTGTGAAAACACAATTGTGGAAGTTGCCAGTGTCATCGAGTAATTATCCCCTAAATTGCTCCTGGAGAAACCTAGATACCAGTTAGGTTACTAGAAGTTCCTCACAAAAAGGTTTGGTTTTTTGGTTTTTTTTTCTATTTACCCAAAGGTACACCAAACGCCATAACTGTTTATTAATTTTCTCTGACAACATTCAGACTCTGCCTACAGCATGATTGAAATATCTGTTCACAGGGAAATAGTAGGATGAGTTTCAAATATGATTCTTCTTATGAAATAACCATTTATCTCCTAAGACAGAATTCATTCATACTCAGGAAACCTGAAGACATATGCAGTACATTTCTAATGCATCCAGGATCGGGGGAAAAAATTATAACTGGCTGGGTGCCATTTTGAAAAAGTTGACAGACCAAAAGGAGTAGATTTTTCACGTAAGGAGCTTTTATATTGTGCTCCAGAATTTGAATCCACACTTAGGACTTTTTTTCTTGGTGTTTACAATACCTTGTTGACATGGACAGGGAAGATTAGTTATATTGCTTTAGGTCTCCCTCCTTGATTGAATGCGAAGGAACTGTTTCTACACTAGGCAGTAAAGGTTTAAATAATCTTTTTTCTCCAATTAAATATGTCTTTGAAAAAAACAAAGCACTGCCTTTTGAGTTAGAGTGACTGCATGGCCTGAGGGATCGTGTCTCCTCCCACCTTACTGCGCAGACAGTGGTCCTGCCCCACTGTGTCTTCCCGCATGTTCCCAGAGGGTCCCACACATGGCCACATCTCCTTTCCTCTAAGAGTTTCTTTTTTTTTAAAGATTTTTAAAAATTTATTTGACAGAGAGATAGAGAGCACAAGTAGGCAGAGCGGCAGGCAAAGGGAGAGGGAGAAGCAGACTCCCTGCTGAGCAGGGAGCCCCACGTGGGGCTCGATCCCAGGACCCTGGGACCATGACCTGAGCCGAAGGCAGACGCCCAACTGACTGAGCCACCCAGGCGCCTCTCCTTGAAGAGTTTCTTAATCTTTAATTTCTCCCTGAGAAAGCTAAACAAAAGATAAACTTGTTGAAAAATAGAACACCCAAATAAAACATGGTTGAATTTCCAGAATTCATCTACAATGTACTTTAATTTTTTTTTTAAGATTGTATTTATTTGACAGAGAGAGACACAGCGAGAGAGGGAACACAAGCAGGGGGAGTGGGAGAGGGAGAAGCAGGCTCCCCGCGGAGCAGGGAGCATGATGCTGGGGGCGGGGGGGGGGGCAATCCCAGGACCCTGGGATCATGACCTGAGCTGACGGCTGTCACTCTTATTCTGAGTCAAAGTTAGACACAATTTGTTCTCAAAGAAGTACCTAAGTCAGCACATATTAGTTGCCCTATTGGCACATAATTTAAAAAAAAATTCCATCTGATATTTCCTATAGCTTTCTCATACTAAGCTCTTGGCTTTTTCACCATATGCTCTTCCCCTTTAAATTGCAGAGGTGGGTTTCCATGGAGAAATCTATGGTTGGAAGGAAGGAAAAATTTTTTTTTTCTATTTGGGCCTGAGCCCTAATAGAATCTAGAAAAGCAATGGTGATAATTCATGACATCCTTTCTCGTATTTTTTCCTTTTTCTTTTTGCAACTTGATGAATTCCCATAGTTGGGGAATGTGAATAATTTCTCCTGACCTGGTGGGTATAAGTGGCAGAAAGATATTGTGAAATTGTACCTTGAAAACAAGAAAAGGGAAAGAAAATATGTCAGCAGAACAGAGAGTGAACTATTGCTCCCATTAAAGAAAGTCTGGTTCTGGAGCACTAGTTGTGAATCTTTTATGGAAAAGTAAATCCCAAAGCCAGGACATCCTACCTGGGGAAAGAATTTCCCTTGGAACTTATTTTCTCCTTTGAAAATTCCCTAATCACTTCCCAGGGAAAGAGGGGTTCGACATGACCTTTGTTCAGGGAACCAGGGTTTTCCCAATGGCTGCACCATCCTTCAGCCCACACTTCCATCATGGTTGCTAAGGGTTTTCAATCTTCAAAATCTATCCCAGGGCTACGTACACAAAAGCGGGCTAATACCAAAGTTCCTAAAGATTTGATGAGGAAGAGGCAGTTGAGTATGGAAGTGATTACAAAATATTATCCTACTTAAAATGTCGCTGAGCAGAAATAAAGATACAAACTTCCCAGTTCATACTGGAAGTTGGTACAGTCTTGATTGCAAAACTTGCAAATTTTTATTAAAAATAAAAAGGAACTTCACATCAAATTCAGTTATGTATGTTGATTCAAAAAATATTAGTAAATACTATATTACCATAGGAGAGAACAAGGTCAATTATTAGGACACGGAAATGGCCCAACAATAGAAGGACATTTTTGCAATTGTTTTTCCTACACTGGAATAGGAAATTGGAAAAAATTAAAATACAGGCATATAAGATATACCCTCCTGAGCCGTCCCAGCGCCCAAACCAGTGCTTCTGAAAGGTTGATGTGCAAAGGAATCACTTAGGGATCAGGTTCTAGTTCAAAGGTCTGGGGTGGAGCTGACGCCCTGCATTTCCAACCAGCTCTCAGGCGCCGCCCATCCTGGGTCCAAGGACCACAGTGAGAGAGGGCGCACCCGCGTCGGGTGAAACCACCTCTCTGTAAATCACCTAAGCCACGTAGTGAATTGCAGCTCTCGGGGAGGAGTAAAGACACAACCAAACTGGAGGTCAGTCTTGGGCTGTTGGGATCTTGAGCAGACGCCCCCCCGGCGGCGCTGCACCTGCGCCGACCGCAGCCGACTCGCGCGCGACTGCAGAGTGACCGTGACCACCGCGGCCAGGAAGCAAAGGAACCGGGAAAATGGTCTGGGAGCCCGTGTTTTTCTCCCCTTAAGCCTCTCCGTCCTCACTTCCTTTCCTGCTCTGAATAACCCTGCAAAATGGAACCGAGGCGACAGCCCCCCGCGCTGTTTCCGAGCCCAAGCTGCTGCGCCCGTCTTCCCGGCCACCTGTCCCCGCTCGCCTGCGCGGCGCCCCCGGCGTGGCCGAGCCCCGGGAAACGCAGACGCGGCAGCACTGAGACCAACCGCAAAGAGGAAAGGAGCAGGACCGCGAGGAAGACCCGGAGCAAAAGTGGAGGTGCCGGGGATTGAACCCGGGGCCTCGTGCATGCTAAGCACGCGCTCTACCACTGAGCTACACCCCCGCGGGAAGGCCGCCTGCCCGGAGTCTATTAAAGGGGAGCGCAGGCGCTTTGGGCGGCTTCCTCCAGAGGCGGCCCCGGGCCCGGGCCCCCCCACCTCTCCCCGCTCTTTCTGGAATCTCCGATGCAGGGCCGGGGTCCCTCTCGCTGAAAGAAGAGAAACCACGTTCTAGACCCGAGGCCCGGTATCCCGGATGTGTCCGCGCCCGGTCGCCTCCCCGCCGCCAGCGGAGCTGGGGATCAGGCTTTCTCGGGTCTCCTTGCTCTCCTTTTCCCGCTTTCCGGGCTGCCAGAAAGCCACAAAGCATAATGTGGGGACACCGCCTGAGCCCCAGAGCAGAGGGGCGACCGTGGAGGGCAGGTGCACCGGGGCCGGTTCCCCTCCCGGGAGGCGGCGGGGGGCGGTGCACCTGCCACCCACACCCGCGCCGCCTCCCCCAGCCGCGCGAAGCCCGCCCGCCGCAGCTCACACCCGGCAAGCCGCCTGCTCAGGCAAAGGATGCCCTAACGTGCCTCCCCAGGGCTCCTCTTAGAGCCACTGAGAAATAAACCAACCAAATGCCCAGCGAAGACGTTAGGGAATGAACAACAAAATAAACCAGAGGAACCAAAATAAACTAAAAGAAGGAAGGGCTGCTAGAGACAAACGCAGGAAGCGACGAGTTTTAAAAAGTGGAACTAATAAACAAAAAAGTTAGACATTTGAAAAATCAACAAAATAGACAAACCTCTAGCTAACCTAATTAGGAGGAGAAAGGAAAATAAGTGCAAATACATAAAATTGAACTGACCGGAGAAAGTAACTATCAAAACAAAAGAGCTTTTTAAAAAATGGTAAGAAACATCATAGCACAACTCAGCAAATGATTTGAAAATCCCACTTAGATGAAGTGGATTTTGTAAATATAGCTTATCCAAATTAGTCCTTGTAGAGACAGGAGTAAACAGACAATTACTTTAGAAAAATAGAGAAAATAGTTGAATAGGCACGCCCCCCAAAAGGGTACCAGGCAAAAATACTTTCACAAGCAAATTCTACCAAACTGTTAAATATGAGAAAATCATGATGCTGCTTAGATTAATCAAAGCATAGAAAAAGAAGAAAAATGTCCTATTCATTACATAAAGTGACTATAACATTTACCACAAACTTTCTCGGTTTGCACCAAAAATTAAAACTACTATTTCACTTAATACGGGATGTCCAACTGGGGTTTATTCCAGAAATGCAGAGATCACTCGTTAGTAAGAAAGACATCGACAAAGATTCTCTTCTCCACCAGACTCTACTCAGGGTGCCCTGCACTCCTTTCCAACTAGGCCTGGACTCTTGGACTTCCATTTCATCTCTGCATGGTTCAGTTTTAGTGAGAGTCCCATCCTCCATATCTGCCCCCCCCCCCCCCCCGATATCTCACTGGGTTAATCATCCTCTGCCCTCCCCCAGGTGATGTATGACCACCTTGGCCCTCTTCCAGCAAGAATCCTGTTAGGTCCATTCAGCCAGAATCCACCCTTCCCCCTAGTGTTTCCTCTTAGTAATTTTCTATCCACCAAAGGACCCCACCCCACTCTTGGCTATGAATGGCTCCTTGCCAAATACTGTATTAGGAATTGGTCCCAGTTCCATACTGAGGCCTCTTTCCCCCATTACAATATTCCTGAATGAAATCTGTTTTTCCTGCTTTAGTTCCTATCCAGCTCTGGCTTATCTTTAACAACATTAATATAGACCATCGACCATCATGTTGATAGAGGAAAGGAGAAAAAACATACATGATTATCTCTATAGATTCAGAAAAAGCATTTGACAAAAGACAACATATATTTAATATTGCAGTGGGCTGCATAGTGTCCTCCAAAAATTCACATCCACTTGGTTTATTTATGGGACCTTATTTAGAAATATACGACCTAATTTAGAAATAGGGTCTTTGTAACCTTATTTAGAAATAGGGTGACTTTATTTGTGACCTTATTTAGAAATAGGGTCTTCGTAGATGCAATTAGTTAGGAGGAAATCATATTGAAATGTGGTGAGCCCTAAATCCACTGACTGATGTCCTTATAAGACGAGAAAAAAAAAGGCAGAGACACACAGAGGGAAGCAGGCCATACCACGATGCAGGCAGAGACTGGAGGTGGAACAGTGCCAGAAGCCTCTGGAAACTAAGATGAGGCAAAGAAGGAATCTTCCCCAGAGACTCAGCGGGAGCATAACCCTGCTGACACCTTGATTTTGGACTTCTGGCTTAGAGCACTCTGAGAGAATAAATTTGTATTGTTTTAGGCCACCCAGTTTGTGGTAATTTGTGACAGTAACCCTAATAAACTAACACAAATATTCCAAAAGCACTCAATAAAATAAGAATTGATGGACATTTCTCAGCATGATATTTTTGTCCCGTTTTTTGGGTGTCATAATCCTCATGTATTCTACAACACCCCTCCCACTCCACTTCACACTGAACCTGTGGGGTTATGAGAAACAAAATAATGATATGGTATAGATAAGAGACTTTGATAATACAGAGAACAGAACTCCAAGGGCCTGGTTTTCTGGGTCTGAGCCTCATGTCTCTGGCCCTTTACTGAAAATCAGGAAGGAGTTGGAAATAGTTTGATTGAGGAAGAGCAAATCATTGATTCTATATACTTTACTTGGTTCTATGCAGCTGTTTCAACCAAAAAATGAAAAAAAAATCATAGATGGCAAAAGTTTTGTTGTGTTACTCCTTGCTGGTAAATCAGTAAAAGGAGATTCTTTTTTTAAAATAATTTTTTAAAGATTTTATTTATTTATTAGAGAGTGAGACAGAGAAAGCACAAGTAGGGGGAGGGGCAGAGGGAGAGGGAGAAGCAGACTCCATGCTGAGCAGGGAGCCCCATGCGGGGCTCGATCCCAGGACTCTGGGATCATGACCCCAGCCGAAGGCAGCCTCTCAACCAACTGAGCCACCCTAAAATGAGGTTCTGATTTAAAACCCACCCAATCCTCTTCAGGCTAGTGACCTGAAGCATGGCTTCAAGTAGATGAGGAACTGCTTTAATACACTAGGTTCAGTCAGTAGAGCAGGTGACTCTTGATCTCAGGGTCATGAGTTCAAGCCCTCTGTTGGGCATAGAGATTACTTTGAAAAATAATACAAACATAGTGATTTGAAGGGGCACATGCACCCCAATGTTTATAGCAGCAATGTCCACAATAGCCAAACTATGAAAGAGCCCAGATGTCCATCGACAGATAGATAGATATATACAGTGGAATATTACTCAACCATCAAAAAGAATGAAATCTTGCCATTTGCAAGGATGTGGATGGAACTAGACGGTATGCTGAACGAAGTAAGTCAATCGGAGAAAGACAAATACCATACGCTTTCAGTTATATATGGAGTTTAAGAAATAAAACAGATGAACATAGGGGAAAGGAAGGAAAAATGAAATAAGATGAAAACAGAGATGGAGGCAAATCATAAGAGACTCTTAACTCTAGGGAACAAACTGAGGGTTGCTGGAGGGGGGGGTGGGGGAATGGGGTACCCAGGTGATGGGCATTAAGGAGGGCACGGGATATGATGAGCACTGGGTGTTACATGCAAATGATGAATCACTGACCTATACCTCTGAAACTAATAATACAGTATATGTTAACTAAATTTAATTTAAATAATTTTAAAAATTAAAAAAATTAAAAAACTTAAAAAAAAAAAACCCAAACACTAGGTTCCTCTCCCTTCACTGTCCCAGAGACCAAAGCGGTCATCCTCACTTGGAGATGGCTGCTTGTCTTAGGCTGGTGCATTCGCTCCCCTCGGCAGCTGACCTCTGGGCCATAGCACCTGGTCCCCTTTGATGCCAGGATGGTGTACGTGGTGGTTCTCCCGAAGGAAAGCCTAGTACCCATTAAACACAGTGCAGAAGAGAGGAGGGGGGAAATAGTGAGACAGAGAAAAATCTCCTGATTCACGAGTTTTTGTGAGCTATGAAAAGACATGGATCATATGAGCAAGAATATTCAGAAGAAGATGTTCTAAAATAGAATCCTGTTAGGGTCCATGCCAGAGGGGCTGTTGCTGTGCCCACTGCCAAGTTTTTCGAGGCAAAATGTCTAGTGAGGTCCAGCATGAGTGTATTTGCAAGGCTGTGAAGCAGACGGAGGTGACCAGAATCATCTACTAATACGAGTATACTAATGAACCTTCTTGATCCCTTTATCAGATAGAGAAAGGGGGTACCTCCTGACTGCCATGTACTGACTGAAATGCCCCCTGAACAACTGTGATGTGTCGATGGTTCATATCTTTAAAAATTCAAGGTATACTTTTGTGCTGTAACTTCTTTAAATTCAGTAAAGGAAGCTACCCACCCCTTTGCCAACATCTACTCAGGTCACAGGACTAATAGTTCTAATGTGAGCAGGAGAACCTGCTAAAAGTTTAAGGGTTGATTAACATCTACACTGAGAGTACATGTGACTTCAGACTCTGATTCTGAAATGCTGTGATATGGGAACATGGAGATTTTTTTTTAAGTGACATATAGTTGACACATGATATTACATGAGTTTCAGCTGGGCAAGAGATTCTCTATACATTATGCTACGCTCACCACAATGGAAACAGATTTTTAACTGTCTTGGGAACCTCAATTTAAAATTGGAGGGGCACCTGGGTGGTTCATTGTTGAGAGTCTGACTCTTGATCTCAGCTCAGGTCTTGATCTCAGGATCATGAGTTCAAGCTCTGTGTTGGGGTCCATGCTGGGCGTGGAGCCTACTTAAAAAAATTGGAAAATGTTAATGATTTATTAGAGGAAAATCAACATCTGAAAAAAGTTCAATTATGGATATTGAAGCCTATTCTACAGTTAGACCTTTTGAAGCTAAAGAAAATGACCTAGACACCTACCCTCGGTGTTGTAAAAACAGTTTCTCCATATGACTTTGAGAATCCAGGACATAATCAAAAACAACAATCTATTACAGAGAGTTATTGGCCATCTCCGAACTCTCATCCACAGCAAATCACTTTGAGGTTCCCAAGATGGCCATTTGGTGGCGCCAGCATCATTCTCCAGAACGCTGAACTGGTATTTCACGGTGAAAGTGCTCAGAAGGGCAAGGACATTCCTCCAAACTTTGCAGTTATTGTTAGGAATAGTTTATTAAAGAAGCTCTTTGGCTGGCTGAATCTTTTCTATCTCGATTTAACATAATTCTTCCCCCTCAAAACAAAACGAGAGCTCTGATAAAATTCTGAAGATTCTCCCATTAAAACATGCAACTGAGAAACATACAAAAACTGAGAAAACAGTCCAAATTAAATTTATGTTTTTTAAATCAACATTTTCAACTTTTCAGAAGAGCTTTCTTTATCCTAAAATTGTACGTTTAATCCTGTTTAAAGAGAAACTGAGGCATGTTAAAATTTTCAAGAGTTTATTCGAGCAGAAACTGATTCTCGGATCAGCTGGTGGCACACTGGCCTTCCCCCGACACAAGGTGGGGGGACAGGCCAGACACAGAGAAGCCGCAGAAGCAAAGAAAGGCAGCTGTTTGGCTAGTAAGCCTCGTTGGCTGTGATGGGTTGTCCTTATTGTTTCTGTTTCCTCCATACCCAGGCTTCGATTTAATCCACTTCTGCAGGCGCTAGAGCTCCTGCGTCCTCTGGCCTCCGTGCTTAGTGGATTTAAGAGTCCTACGATGATATGACCTGTGCCACAAGATCCCCACAGACCCTTACGTACCATATAACATCGTTAGAGTTCAGATTGACTTCTTCCTCGGACGGGGTCTACCCTGTTGCTGATGGAGTTCAGGACATGCTACTCCAAAAGGTGCCACTTGGGCATATTAGATATTTTAAGCCGAAGGAATCTGAGAAAACAGCAAAAGCAGAAATGTTACCCTGACCTTCCCTATTGCCCTTCCTCCCTGAAGCAGGTTGTAAAAGGGGACCTGTGAGAGATGCCTTCCCTATGATGGAAAGGAGCTTCCTTCCTTCCAAAGACAAAGGGATGCCAAGAAGACCCCTAAAAAACAAACCTTGCTGAGTTCCCCCCAATTTACTATAATTACCTCATACTCCCTAACCAATTTATTTTTTACAATTATACTCCTTAACCTATCATGTTCCTCAATTTATTATTTTTATAATGTATTTACAATTTATTTATTTGTATTTATAATTTATTTATAACTTATTTATTTTATTTTTGCAATTTATTACAATTTATTACAGTTGACCTCATACTCCTTAACCTATCACAGCCCTCCATGACTGTCCACGCTGCATAAAACACCCAGGTCTGTTTCTTTGGGGCTTCATTTCCTAGGGAAGGCTCTCATGTCACGGTGTCATGTAGAACTTCTATTAAATAAATGTCTGTTGTTTTGTCCTGTTAATCTGTCTTTGTCGTTTTAATGTTGGACTCAGCCAAGGACCCTAAGAGGGTTGAGGAACTTTTTTTCCTCCCCACATAACCTTCTAATCTTATAAGTTTTGTCACGATCTAATGGCAAGTATACAGTCCTGTGTCCAGCAGGTATAAGGTGTATTTCCAAAAGAGACACTACCAGACACACGCACATGAGTCAGGAAACTGGGTATTTGGGGAAAGACAGCCCATAAGGTTAACCTTAGAAATACATTGGAAAGGTCTGGTTAAACACAAATAGCCCTTTAAACTCTGGAGCATCCACTCGGTATCACGTTTACCCCTGGGCAACAGGTGCATGAGCCCTGGGGCCTCTCCTGGACATGTATCCTCCTATGGATATGGAGTCCACACTCTATTTACCCGGGCCCCCAGAATTGTCTGCCAAAACAGCCCCATCGTCCCTCCTTCCAGGCCTCTTTTCTGAGGCCATCCTGTGAGCGCAGCCCATGCCCTTAGCATGCCTGCTCCCAGGCCTCGCAGCGGGCCCTGGACTGGCTCTTTGCCAGGGGTGTGTTTGAAGCTTGGAAGTGTGTCTTGAGATGTTCACACACGCAGGTACAAAGCCCTTCAAAATGTGGGATGGAGCCAGGAGTGGTAAGAAAAGGGAATGGGGGCTGTATCTTTATTTTCTGATTCCTCTGCCTAATTTATCTTTCCAAATGAACCAAGCAGGTGTTTCCTCAACTCAGTCAGATAAGAAGATCGGATTTATTTAACACAATAAAGAACTTTCATCTAGATCCGAGGCTTACTGTATGCTTTAAAAGTTCCTGTAGCTAAAGTCAGGAACAGCGAGTCAAAGCACGCACAGAGGTGTAACCGCGGAGGGAGGGGCGGGGAAACCGAGAAGGAGAGGGGGAAGGCGCGCGGTCACTGGAGGAAGGCGGGGGGCTGCGGAGCAGAAAGCAGAGGGGGAGAATTTCCTGTGCGCCGCGCCCCTTTTCCCCTTTCTGCGCGTCCCGCTCTGCGCCAACCCTGCGAGATCAAACTCCGCCGCTCGTTAATTCGGTGCGGAGCGTGTTCTCGGGGCTGGGGAATCCGGAGCCAGCAGGCGCCTGCGGACTCGGCCCCCGGGGCCGGGAGCAGAGACGCGTGCGTTCCCGTTTTTCGTGTGAGTTCAAGGAACTGCAAGAGAACGAAAGAACGAGAAAAGAAGCGAGCGGCAGATACGATTTAACAAATGGTGAGGCGACCAGGCAGGAGTTCGAGCAAAAGTGGAGGTGCCGGGGATTGAACCCGGGGCCTCGTGCATGCTAAGCACGCGCTCTACCACTGAGCTACACCCCCTCGCGCTTGGGAGAGGCTCGGCAAAGCCCCTATGGCTCCTCGCCGCCGGTGTCGGCCGTGTGGAGGCCAGTCCCGGGGCTCTGCGCCCTAGACTCTGGCTTGTGGCCGGACACAATGTCCACGACCGGCCCCGTCTGGTCCGCAGACCTCCCTCCGGTCGCCACCTGCCGGGAACGCGCGGCCCGGCGCGCAGGGCGAGGTCTGGGAGGGGGCCTCTGTGCCGGGAAGGGCGGCCGGAGGGGAACTGCGGAGGGGTCCGGGGCGGCTGCGCGTGGAGCACCCGCGGGGGGCGCACCTGCCGCGCGAGACGCAGACGGCGGGAGCCCGGGCGCCGCGGGGAAGGAGCCGCTCCCGGGCGCGGCGGCCGGTGCAGCGCCCTCTTCCGGCCGGAGCCCGCGCCGACGGCAACGAGCGCGGAAGGCAGGCGGGCGTGCGGCGGAGGCTGGGTCTGCAAAACCCGCGCACCCGAGAGCAGGCTCCTTGGCGGGCGGTGCTGGGAGGGCCGCGCCTCAGAGCGCCCCTGTGCGTGTGGATTATTTCCATGGACGGCAGTCAAGCCCCAGCCGACTCAAAAAGGACTCTTGATCTCCGGCTTGGTTAACCGCCTACAGAGTTTAGACTGGGAGCCTACGCCGGGAAGACAGCTATCGCGCAGAGCAGCTTTTCTTAAATATAAGAAAGACTTCTCTGCACACCGGGGCAAACCTTTATTAACCACGCATTGACTCTTGGCATCTTTTTGTGAATTACTTTCCTTCCCTTTGCAGTCCCTACGTCTCAGCTCCTGAAGAACTGCTCCTTTTCCTCCGCGGCATTGGAAGCTCTGTCCCCGTCCGTAGCTGTCCTGGGCAGGGAAACCAGCCTGCGGGGGTCGGCTGCGGTGCTGGGTGTGGAGGTGGCATTCCTGAGCCCAGGCGGGCGCCGCTGCGGCAGCACGGGGAAACGGGCTTTGCGCGCTCGCTTGCCCTTTAGCATGCTTGGTTGGGAATCTCGGGCAGGGAATGAGAAAAGACAGCGTGTAGACACGTGCGCATGCTTTACAAGATTCTCAGAAATATAACGAAGTTTCTGAATGTAGGCTTCTAAGCATATTTTACTCACAGGATCCAAGGTTCAGATTCTATCCATGGGCATGCAAACTACGTCTTTCTCCTCCAAAGGTCATCGCAACCGGGCTTGGCCCCGGAGGCTCTCCTTGCATTTGCCGCTGGCTCTCCGGCTAGTCGCACGCAAATCTGAAGAGCGGAATTGAGGGGGTAAAGGGAGAGCCAGGGTTGCCGAAGGGTTGCAGAGCCAGTTGCTCAACGCTTTGTTAGTCACGGAGCGCGGTCCGTCCTACTGTAGGGAAGGAGGCAGGGTGGGTGGTACCGGCGTTGTCCAGGAACAATGCTTAAGGCCTAAACCAGCAGAGGCAGTAGAGATGGAAGGGGTAGGACCTTTGCACAGGAGAAGGAAAGCGAGTAAACAGGATTCAGAGTCTGGAGGGATCTGCAAACAGCGTGCACTCACAGAACGCACACACGTAGCTTACCTACGTGCTTGGTGCTTGTCCGTGTCTTTCCCCAAGCTAGTAAGCTGGGAGCAGAATTTCTGCTTATTTATTTGTTTTTATTTGTGGTCAGCGGGATGGGATCCAGAAGATGAACATAAGTTTGGTTTTGGACAAGGATTTTTAGACACGTATGGGACAGCCTCCTGGAAACCTCTCATAAGCACTATGATCCACGGCTCTGGAAGTCTGCAGAGACCTCAGATCTAGAGATTCTGAATTTGTATGTCTGCAGAAGAGAGTGCCCATGAAACACAGACATGATTTGTTGCTCTTCCAGGGCTGAATCATAAAGACATTTCTATTCTTTTCTTTTTAAGTTTCTGTTTATTTATTTGAGAGGGAGAGAGCAAGCATGAGTGGAGGTAGGAGCAGAGGCAGAGAGAGAAGCTGACTCCCCACTGAGCAGGGAGCCCGAGGACCCTGGAATCATGACCTGAGCTTAAGTCAGGAGTCAGTTGCTTAACCAACTGAGCCACCCAGGCACCCCATAAGGACATTTCTTAACCAATCCTCCAAGTTCTTTCTCGGTCTACTCTCCTAATGAGCAGGCCGACTTGGAAACCATGTGTTGAAGATGGTGAGCCACACACTGAAAGGAGCTGTGTCCTTGACCTGTTGACTGAAGGAACACCCCCCCCATTGATCAGGAACCCCCATTCTCTACTGTGTGTGTACAAGAAATACATTTCTTTTCTGCTTAAGTCATGACATATTTGGGGGGTCGTTTTGGTTTTACAGCAGTTAGCACGATCTTAACTAATTCATCTTTAATCTGTAAATTCATGGCCCTTGAATCTAGGAACATATTTTAAAATATTTCTTTGATAATTTTCTTTTTGTTCTTTCTTCTTCTTTTCTTCTGTCTTCTCATTCTCTTCCTTCTCTTGTTTAGAATTCCTATTAGTTGGTTGTTGAACTACCTGGAGTCATCTCTGAATGTCTTCACTTTCCATTTCTGTGTCTTTTTGTTATACTGTAAGAGAAATTTCCTCAGCTTCAGAGAGCCATCCCCATGTGGAACTTGCTCATGGAAAGCTCCTTGCAAAGGTCCAAGGAGGAAAATAGGAGCTCATGATTCTACCCTCCCTGCCCTTCTGCTACTCCGGCTCCAAATTAGGGGAAGAGAGAAGGGAATTCTTAGAAATCCCTGTCCAGACAACTAGGTATTTTTATTTCTGACTTGATTCATTTTGACTCTTTCTGTGTCTGTAAAAGTATTCAGCAAGTATTGAAGGTACTGAGGGAATTCAGACCATTCTGGAATTCTTCCAAAAACTTCTCTATTATTTCCTTCTTCTTACATAAACACTTGTTGAAATCGCTTTCCAAGCCCAAGTTGGAGCCACTCCTGCCAGGGGGTGCCACATTAGCAAACCGAAATTTAGGTAAATTCCACATCTCTGTGGATGACCTGCTTGGCCAGGACTGCAGAGTATCCGGTCATTCGCCAAATGCCCGGCCAGCTCTGGGCCTCCTCGCCCCAAACAAGGTTGATGTGGCCCCAGCCAATCAGCAATTTTTTTGTTTTTCTCTTCCTTGTTCTTTATTCTTCATGCTACACAAGGTTCCTGCCTTTTACCCCATTTTGCAGTTCTCTGAAAGGAGACTGTCCATTTCATGAAGTACTAAAGTTCATTTGTATCACCTAAATGGTTTTCTTTCATCATTTTTTAAACACTAGAAAAGCAAGGATCAGCCACCATCTTGAATTCAGCAAGAGGACTTGGAGCTCCTAGGCTGCAGGCTCCCGAGAGCTTCCGGTCACAACTTCCCTCACCCGCCAAGGTCCTTTTTCACTCTCTTCCCACGATGCTGTGGAAGAATGGAAATGCAGTTCATATATGAAAAAACTCCAGGGGCGCCTGAGTAGCTCTGTGGGGTAAGCATCTGACCCTTGGTTTCATCTCAGGTCATGATCTCAAGGTCATGAGATTGAGCGCTACGTCGAAGGCTCCCCACTCAGTGCAGTTTCCTTGGGATTCTCTTTCCCTCTCCCCTGGTCTCTGTCTCTCAAATAAATAAATCTTAAAACAAAACAAAACCCTTCAAGGATTTCCCAAACGTAACAACAGTTTGAAAACTATGCTTGGCATTGCCATCAGATGTGATGCAAAACAAACAAACAAACAAACAAAAAACACCTTTTCTAAACTATAGTTAAAAAATAATTTAACCATGTTAGAAGAAAGACTGAATTATCTATTTCTCTCTATAGAAAATAAGGCTACAAAACTGTTATTATATGAAAGGTTATAAAAAATAATGCAGCTAAATAATGTAGAAGAAACATAGAGGTATATTAATAAGTTAACTTTTTGTGACATTTGTGGAATTCATCAGCTTTTTAAAATTTGTAATTTGTTTCAATTTTTTTCTTATTCTAAATAAATATTTACTTTCATAGCTAATTTTGTATTCAAATTTTTGTATTTTTTTCTTAAAGATGGCCCCCAATATTATATAAGCTTTGGGTTCCATGAGACATGGATCTGATGTGCCATTGAATTTTAAAAATCACACATCTTGGGATGCCTCGGTGGCTCAGTTGGCGTCTGCCTTCGGCTCAGGTTATGATCCCAGGGTCCTGGGACCGAGCCCTGCATCGGCTCACTGCCCACTGGGGGGCCTGCTTCTCCCTCTGCCTGCTCTTGTGCTCTTGCTCTCTCTCTCCCTCTCAAATAAATAAATAAAATCTTTAAAAAAAATAAAAATAAATAAAAATCACGCATGTTTACCCCAAACATCATTACCCCAAGCAAACGTTATGACTGATATAGATGTATCAGGAATGGAGACATTGAGCTCTGTGATGGCCAAGTGCTGAAGTGTTGGGCTTGAACTCTACGGGGGCTCCCCTCGGTAAGCTCGAGTCCTGCTCACAGCAGCTTCGCTTTCTAACCTAGCTGCTGCTAAGAGTTATTCGTGGCCATGGTACCACTAATTGTCTGTGTGGGAAAAGACAACATTAGTACCATGGCAGCAAGCCCCTTCCTTGTGCCCGGTACTGCTTGGCAAGATAAGGGCATATGGCCAATTTGAATCTCAGCATTCTGACCTCAGTCTTGACTTTCTTTTCTTGCTAGAGAAGAACATTCTCCAAACTGAGGTACTCCAACTTGAAATTTCCTATTGGACAATTCTGTACCCCAAAAAGAAAATAAGTCTGAAGTTCTTGGTTTTCAGAGAACTTGAGCTGCTCCTAATTATCCACAACTCATTCCGTCAGTTTTTGAGGAGCCTTATCTGAGCAGCTTCAAATCTCGCATAGAATCCAAAACATATTCAGGATATAGTAACAATTTTCAGAAATCCTTGAGCAGCTGGTTAAAGAAACGCCATGTGGTCACCTAAAATGATGGCAGGCTTTGAAATAATGTTATGTACACTTCCAATATCATTTAAACTGTTTTGCAGTATATTTTTAAAAATTAAGTTTTCCTCGTAGGGAAGGGAAGGAAAAATAAAAGATGAAAATAGGGAGGGAGACAAACCATAAGAGACTCTTAATCATAGGAAACAAACAGGGTTTCTGGAGGGGAGGGGGTAACTGGGTGATGGGCAGTAAGGAGGGCAGGTGATGTGATGAGCACTGGGTGTTATATGAGACTGATGAATCACTAAACTCTACCCCTGAAACTAATAATACACTATATGTTAACTAAATTGAATTTAAATTAAAAAAATTTTTTAAATAAGTTTTCCACTTCATTTAAAGTAGCTTGTGTAAACTTGACTCCAAAACTTTCCAAAGCTGAATGAAAAAGAAACAAAAGACTAATCTCATTCATGTGTATGGTCACAGAAATTATTAATAAAATGTTGACATGTTAAAATGAACACCATATTGGACTAATATTTTTCTAGGAACATGAGAATGATTTATCATCAGGAAAAAAAATCACTATTAAGATGAATTAGTAGCTGGAAGGAGAAAAAAACGAAATGCTCTCAGTAGGTGTCAAAAGGAATTTGGAAAGATTCAAAATCCAAATTGGTGCAGCTACTATGGAAGACAGTATAGAGGGTCCTCAAAAAATTAAAAACAGAACTACCATATAATCCAACAGTTCCATCTCTGGGTATTTATCCAAAGAAAGCAAAAACATGACTTTGAAAAGATATCTGCACCCCTATGATTATTGCAGTATTACTTATAACAGCCTATGTGTCCACTGACGGATGAGTGGATAAAGAAAATACACACACACCACATATTATATATATATGAGTACTTTCCATCCAAAAAGAGAAGGGAATCCTGCCATTTGTGAGAACGTGGATAGACCCTGAGTCCTTTAGGCTAAGTGGAAGAAATCAGACAGAGAGACACAAATACCGTTATGATCTCATTTATACGTAGAACCTAAAACAAAACAAAACAACCCCAAACCCTCTTACATACAGAGAACAGATCAGTCGTTGCCAGAGTGGGGGCAAAATGAGGGAAGGGAGTAAAAAGGTACAAACTTCCAGTTATAAGATAAATTAGTCCTGGGGATGTAATGTACAGCATAGTGACTCAAAAGGAAAAAAACTAAAAAATCAGAAACTTTCCCAGGCAGATTGGAGAAGATTGTTTCTATGCTTCCACCATATCCTAAAACTAAAAAGCAAGTGTTTTCTGAAGAGAATCAGATGGTCCATATGAATCCAAAGCCAACATCCTATTTAAGAAATAATGTGGTCCGTCTAGTCTAAGCAAGTACAAGAACAATGAAGGGAAGAAATCAGACAGAGAGACACAAATACCGTTATGATCTCATTTATACGTAGAACCTAAAACAAAACAACCCCAAATCCTCTTACATACAGAGAACAGATCAGTGTTCTACACCTACCCTACAAAATCGGGTTAGGGGAGATGTTAATGATGTCAAGGTAGAAATCTAAGAGAATCCACTAAAGAGCTTAGACTTCAGAAGTTCAACGTGATGTGATGAGCACTGGGTGTTACACTCAACTAATGAATCATTGAACATTATATCAAAAATGATGATGTGGGGCACCTGGGTGGTTCAGTTGTTAAGTGTCTGCCTTCGGCTCAGGTCGTGGTCCCAGGGTCCTGGGATCGAGCCCCGCATCAGGCTCCCTGCTCTGCGGGAAGCATGCTTCTCCCTCTCCCACTCCCCCTGCTTGTGTTCCCTCTCTGTCAAGTAAATAAATAAAATCTTTAAAAAAAAAAAAAGGATGATGTACTATACCTTGGCTAATTGAATGTAAATAAAAAAATAAATAATTTTTTTAAAAAGTTCAGTGTTATCTCCTCTGGAACATGACCACCTGTTTCTAAAGAGTGCTACTTAATTGTCATGCAAAACTTCCCAGCCTGAATCTGCAACCCACCTTCAAGTTTCTAAATTTGTTTGCTAGGGGGTATTAAGATTCTTTCCAACTGTATTTTCACTCTTTGACCAAAAGATTATTAATAAAATCACAAACTCTAGCATGTTCTTTGTCTTAGAATTATGTGTCAGATGGTTTTGTTTCTGCCTTTTGGGCCATAACGGAACTAGCAGGTCTATAGTTTGCTGAGCTGTATGGCAGTCCTTCTCCCTGCCCCTACCCTTTCTAGTCCCCCCATCACCCTTTCAGAGAAAAGCTCCCAGATTTGGAACCGTAGGTTTCTGTTTCAGTGGAAAACAGAATTTCCTTGCCTCCCTAAGGACAGAGGGGCATGTCTTGGTCAACAAGAATGCAGAAACTTTTGCAGCCATGTGATTTATGAAACTGGGATTAGACAGAAAGTTAGCTATAGATGTAAATATTATAATGTAGGAATGTTTTCCCTTTTCTTCCCCTTCCTTTTCATTTCCTTGTTTCCTCTCTGAAGTGTAAATTCTAAGATTTTAGCCCTAAAGTTACTTTTAAGATAGTGCAAATATGTCGATTTCTCATTATGAATGGGGGAAGGGAAATTTGTTAATCAGGCAAAGGAGGGAAGGGGAGAGAGACAGAGAGAAGTTAGGGCCGAATGTGAAGCTTTTTTACAGTGAGGTTTATGGCAAGTGGGCCCAACCAACTCTTTGGTCGCTGAAAACAGAGGACGCATTCCTCTTCTCTGCCCACCCAGCCCTCCCCAGGGCTCTGGCACCTTACCCTGATCAATGCTAGCGGTCTGGGAAGCCCCTCTACTGAAAGATCACCTTATGCAAAGAATCCACATAATGTTGAATCACTGAAATAGTTCGGTTGGCAGAGCATTAGACTGAAGGCTTGAAGTTCCATGGTTAGATCTTGCATTTCACTGAAATTATTTTCTCGTGGCCCTATTCCAAAAGTAATTGACTGAGGGCCCCCACCCCTTGCAGAAATAAATATTTTAGAGTGACAATGTAAATTTTTCACGTTTTACCCAAGGGAAATTCAGGGCACTACCCCAAAAAATGGCAGAAGTGGGAAGGTCACTCTGACTTTCCTCCCACCCCTGAATGAGGGCATAAAACCACCAAGTGAGAGGCCCCTTCCCTATACGGAGAGGAAAGGAGCATCCCTATTTCAAGAAAACCAAGGGAAATCAAGGCGAATCCTAACAAACAGGCCTTGCTAAGCTTCGCCCAATTTACTACACTTACCTCATAGTTTTTGATCTATACTATTTCTCTCTGGCTGCCCACTCTTCATCAAACCAGCATAAAAATACTCAGATTAAACCGTTTCTTATGGTCTTCATTTCCTCATGAAGGTTCCCACATCACGCAAACCTTACATCTAATAAATGTGTATGCTTTCTTCCTGTTAATCTCTTTGTCCTTTTAATTTCTGGACACAGCCAGGGACCCAAAGAGGGTCATTTTTCCTCCCCTACACTGCCTTCCTAAAAGAGACAAAAAGATTATATATATATATATTTTTTGGGGGGTCCCTGCAGCCGTTTCTATAATCCACGAGTTACTACGCCGCGCCTCGCGCTCCTTCTGGGACACCCTCCAGGCCGCGGCGCATCTCTTCCTGGCCGGTGCGCCTGGATCCCAGCCCTCCACAGCAGGCACTCCAAAAATGCTGACCCAAAGACTGGGCCAGAATGTGGGTTTTGCCTTAACCCCCACGGAAGATACTGCTAGAGAAAACTGGGAGACATGGGAGACGTTGGCGAGAGAGACGCTCTCCATGGGAGGGTGTGAGAGTGGAGGGGAGAACTCTGCTTTGACTTGGGTTTGCTTCAAACAACTCGTCATTTTCAAGGGACCCAAACCATCGAGTTCGTGGACAGACGGGGGTTACTGCTTTACTTCTAGGGTTGGACGATTCACACTTCCCCTGTTCCACCCACTCCTGGTGGCTGTGAAGCTCTTTCCAAACCCCTGCTGCTCTGTGGACGAACCCGCAAACGAGCCAGGGGACACCGCCGCGTCGAGGACAGGGGACACTCCTTCTCCCCGGAGCTCACAGACGCGGAGTGGCCGGCCTTCCTCCGGGCTTGTGCGGCCTCCCCGGCCCGCAGCGTCCTCGAGGCCTCCAGGCGGCCCTGGGCCGGCCCCGGGCAGGTGGCGGCATCAGTCCCGCGCACCTGCGCCACCTCTCCGAGCATCTGTCAACACTTCGGTGGTGCTCCCCTCCAGCAGCCAGCCTCCCCTTTCTGACGTGCACCTGTGCGTCCTCGCGGGCTCTGCAGGGTCCGTGGCTCAGCTGTGCGTCCTCGCGGGCTCTGCAGGGTCTGTGGCTCAGCTGTGCGTCCTCGCGGGCTCTGCAGCGTCCGTGGCTCAGCTGTCGGTGAGCTAACCTCGAACGAGGAGCTCTGTAGGAGCAGCATCCCCAGCACCCGCCGCGGGAAGGACCCCGCCCCACCGCGCTACACACTCTTTGCACACAGCGTAGCAAAGCAGAACTACCAACTGGCCGCGTGGCCTAATGGATAAGGCGTCTGATTCCGGATCAGAAGATTGAGGGTTCGAGTCCCTTCGTGGTCGTTGCCGTTATTTTCCTCCCCTACCGGAGGGTAAGGTGCGCACGATCCTTCCCGTCCGCTGGGCAGCCGTTCCTTCTCATTTAACAAGCGCGCGCTGCCCTGCACTGTGCGACGCTTGATTCACCAACGGACAAAGCGCAAGTAGCCGGTGGGTCCTCAAGGCGCTTCCTTTGTAGTAGACCCGACAGAAGATATCAAGTAAACAGAAACACAACGACTGAAGTTTGTTTGAAGTCCTAGGAAGGAGATAAGCGACGGGCTGAGCTCAAGAATGGGGATGGGTGGTCTTCAGGCAGAGTATTCCTGGCAGAAGGAAAAACTGCTAACTCGTGGACAACCTGGAAACACCTGCTCTTCCCAAAGCTCAGATCACTGAACTTTTGTTTTGGGAGAGCGGGGGTCGTGGGGAGAGGAAGAGGTCACTAAAAAAAAATCAATGAAAGGGGTGTAAGGGTGAGTTGAATTTCTAGGAACAAGATCCCTGACTAGGATTCCCTATGACTGTGGCTTTGCACATGGTCTGAAATTGGTGTTCTCCAGATTTTCATTAGCTACTATAAATACAACACTACCTCCCAAACAGTGATCTCGGAAACCTAAATAAAGACAGAAGCCACCCAAGGCTTTTTTATCCTAAACTGTCCTCCCGAGCAACTTCTATTAGTTGAGTCATGAGGGGTTCAGTTTTACCAAGGGTGCAAATGCCATAAATGGATCTGAACAGCAGGGAGGTTTCTCAAAAAATTAAAAATAGTACCACTAAAAAAAAAAAAATGATCCAGCAATTCCACTTCTGGGTATATATCCAGAAGAATTGAAAGCAGTGTCTCAAAGATATCTTTGCACACCCATGTTCCCAGCAGCATTATTCACAATAGTACAATAGTCAAGAGGTGAAAGACACCCACATATCCTTGGAAGGATAAATGGATAAACAAAATGTGGTACATACATACAGTGGAATATTACTTTGTCTTAAAAAAGGAAATCCCGTCACATGCTACAGCTTGGAACCCTGAGCTTGTTAGTTAAGTGAAATAAGCCAGTCACAAAAAGACAAATACTGTATGATTCCACCTATACAAATTTCTAAAATAGTCCAATTCATAGAAACAAAGTAGAATGGTGGTTACCATTCTGTGGGGGAAACTGGGGAATCGTTTAATGGGTATATAGTTTCAATTTTGCAAGATGAAGAGTATTGGCGATCTATTCCACAATATGAATATACTAACGCTACTTACCACACTTAAAAATGGTTAAGATGGAAAATTTTATGGGTTTTTAAATCACAACTAAAAATACACATAAATAAATATATATCTTTTTTAAAAAATCATTTGGTCATAAACATATGGGTTTGTTTCTGAACTCTCGATTCTTTTTTTATTAAGTTTTTAAATTTTAATTCCAGTATATTAACATACAGTGTTATATTAACTTCAGGTGTACAATGTAAGGGTTCAACACTTCCATACACTACTCAGTGCTCACCATGGTGAGTGTGCTCTTCCTCCCTATCATCTGTTTCACCCATCCCTGCACCCACCCCCCTCTGGTGACCATCAGGTTGTTCTCTACAGTTAGGAGTCTATTTCTTGGTTTCTCTCTCTCTCCTTTGTTCATTTGTTTTGTTTCTTAAATTCCACATATGAGTGATATCATATGATAATTTTCTTTCTCTGACTTATTTCACTTAGCATTATACTCTCTAGAGCGAGCCTTGTTGTTGCAAATGGCAAGATTTCATTCTTTTTGTTGGCTGAGTAATATTCCATTTGTATATATATCACATCTTCTTTATCCATTCATCTGTCGATGGACACTTGGGCTGCTTCACAAGCTGTAGCATGTGACAGGATTTCCTTCCTTTTTTAAGACAAAGTAATATTCCACTGTATGTATGTACCACATTTTGTTTATCCATTTATCCTTCCAAGGATATGTGAGTGTCTTTCACCTCTTGACTATTGTACTATTGTGAATAATGCTGCAATAAACATCAGGGTGCATGTATCCCTTCAAATTAGTGTTTTCATGTTCTTTGGGTAAATATCCAGTACTGCAATTACTGGATCATAGGGTAGCTCTATTTTTAACTTCTTGAGGAGCCTCCATACTGTTTTCCAGAGTGGCTGCACCAGCTTGCATTCCCACCAACAGTGCACAAGAGTTCCTTTTTCTCCACATCCTCAGCAACAGGTGTTATTTCTGTGTTTTTTATTTTAGTCATTCTGACCGGTGTGAGGTGATATCTCATTGTGGTTTTGATTTGCATTTCCCTCATGATGAGCGATGATGAGCATCTTTTCAAGTGTCTCTTAGCCATCTGTATGTCTTCTTTGGAGAATGTTCATGTCTTCTGCCCATTTTTTAAATTGGATTATTTGTTTTTTGGTGGACTCCCAATTCTATTGCATTGGTCTGTATGTCCGTCCTTACGTCAGTACCACACAGTATTGGTTACCTTAGTTTTCACTAAGCTTTGAAATCAGCAAGTGTGAGCCCTCCACCTTTGTTCTTCTTTCTCAAGATTGCTTCAGCAATTCATATTGAAATTTAATATGGATTGGAGGAATGGCTTTTTCTTTTCTGCAAAAAAAGGTTGTTGGAATCTTGATAGGGATTATATTGATCTGTAGACCACTTTGGGTAGTATTAACACCTTGACAATATTTGTCTTCCTATTTAGGAACACAGGATGTCCTTTTTGGGTCCTCTTTAATTTCTTTTGGGAATGCCAGTATACAAGTCTTTCACCTCCTTGGCTGAATTCATTCCCAGGTATTTTATTCTTTAAATGCTATTATAATTGGGATTGCTTTCTTAATTTTCTTTATGGATTGCTGTTCATTGCTGGTAGATAGAAACAGAACTAATTTTTGTGTGATTGTCTTGTACTCTGCAACTTTGCTGAGTTCATTTGTTAGCTCCTGTGGGTTCTTTGGGATCATGTCTTCTGTGAATAGAGACAATTTTATTGTTTCTTTGCAATTCAGGTGCCTTAGATTGATTTTTCTTGTCTAATTGCTCTGGTGGGAACATTCAGTACAATGTGAATAGCATAGTGGTGAGAGGCACCCTTGTCTCATTCTTGATCTTAGGGAGATTCAACACTGAGGATGATGTTCACTGTGGGCTTTTCATAAATGCCTTTATCATGTTGAGGAAGGGCATGCTGTTTTAAGTGGTGAATCACAGTCTCTTTTTATCTCATGTTCCAAGAAAGGGGGATATCCGTAATAAAATTGGATGAAATGTAGTTAAAACAGGAATACTGTGTCATTTCAATAAATTCTACAGCAAATTTATTTTTTAAAAAATTGAAGGATCCCAGAGCAAAGAACTAGCTGAATTCTCTACTAGAGAAATCAAGTTTGGATACTTGTCCTGGGACATTCCTAGGAGCCTTCTGCTGCTGGAGGACACTCACCTCATTTATGCTCACTCGTCGATGGAGGTATCAGGTACTTCGGTCACTGGTCCTCTGCACCTACTTTCTATGCTGAACATTCTGCCTCTTTTAAAAATGTATCTTCAGGGCGCCTGGGTGGCTCAGTCGGTTAAGGGACTGCCTTCGGCTCAGGTCATGATCCTGGAGTCCCGGGATCGAGTCCCACATCGGGCTCCCTGCTCGGCAGGGAGTCTGCTTCTCCCTCTGACCCTCTTCCCTCTTGTGCTCTCTCTCATTCTCTCTCAAATAAATAAATAAAATCTTAAAAAAAAAATAAAAATGTATCTTCATTTTTAGTGAAGCAGGAGGTGTCCACAATTCAGTTGAATTTTAACTTGACTTTTTAAATCTTAGACAATATTCCCCAGGGAATAAAGACACAATCTTTACCCTGGGGAATACTGGCTTCCCAATGATATGAACTAAGTTGTTAGGGTGAGATTTACCAGTCCAAGGATAGCTTAGTCAAACCCGCATTTCCTGCTTGATTTAATTTTTTTTTCTTTTAAAAATATGGAATGCTTCGTGAATTTGCCTGTCATCCTTGCGCAGGGCCCATGCTGATCTCTGTTCACTTTAACTCTGGTACGTGTGTGCCCAAACCAGCAAAATTCTGTATTATTTTACTCACACATTAAAAGCCAAAGTCAGGTGCTGACTTTCTATTATCCTCCGAACAGTCTTAGTAAGTACGCAACCATGTGGCCTGGCCTACGTCCGTTAGATTCACTTACAAGCAAGGTGCTCTGTGCAAAGACCCAAGGAAGAAGGAGACCTGATCTGGGAATTGAATGCTGGGGGCAGGCAAGTGATGACCCCCAGAGAGAACCGCTTCTCTCTCTCTCACTGTCCGTGGGTTGTCCTAAAGTACTGTCCACCTAAATTCTTATTCTGCTAAGAGCTCTATGCTTCTAACATAGATGCATAAGATGAGGAAGAGGGGCACCTGGCTGGTCAGTTGGAAGAGTGTGTGACTCTTGATCTTGGGGTCGTGGGTTCAAGCCTCATGTTGGGTGTAGAAATTACTAAACAGGAAAAGAAAGAAAGAAACTTTAAAAAAGAGAGCGAGGAAGTGAGACGGAGGGAGGCCTGAAAGGCTGCCGGCGGGGGCACCGGTTTTTAACAGCAAACACCAAGAACGTGTCTGGTAATGTAGTCGCACACCTACAGGGAAAGAAGAAAAAGCAGACCATGCAACGAGCTGCCACAAAATTACATTTACTTAATGTAACAATTTTTATTCTTTGGGCATGTGCTTTTCAGTTCTGGTATTTAAAATGCTTTTCCTTTTGATCTGACACTTTAGAAATTAATGATTAATAATAATAAAAGTTGTAGTTTCAGACCAGACGGCTTTATATTTATCTAAAACATATCAAGTCCAAATTCAAAATAACTGGTTGCAAAAGAGTTTCATATCAGATTACACAGGACAAAAGGCATTCAAAACAAAGGTCATTTGGGATAAAAAGGAAGGGTCCAGCTTTCTGCCTTTTTTGGAGCTTCTCACCATATAAGATGATTTCAAGGACTGTCCAATATTTGGCTTTTCAATAGCCACACACAGTAAATAAAATAAAATATTATATGTAACTGCGTTTTGCTACTTACACAGCCAAGTCTGCAAGTAGACTGAGCTTTCCTGTGGACAGGTAAATTTTATTTGTAGTAAGTTTGTACTGAATGAAACTGTAATTAAGCTGGGAAGGGTCAGATTTCAAATAAGCAGGTTAGAATAAGCTTCCAGTCATTTAGAATAAGTGTCTAAGGGGACCACAATCTCACAATGTGCTGGCTTTGTGCAGACACGCAGAGGGCAATAAGGTGCAGGAGCTGAGAGGAATCACCACTAATGATCAGAGCTAAACAGGGCTTGTGACCTCAGTGCAATTCCAGAAGGCACAAGATGCGAGGGGCAGAGAAGGAGACAGAATGCGAAACACCCAGAGGAGAGTAAACCCAGGACGCTAAAGTTGGATGCAGAGCAGTAAAAGTGAACGTTTATTGGTACGATTTTCCGGGTAGTATGCTTCATGCTGGTCATTTGAAGGTGAATGAAAGACACAATTTCTTCCTCAAGGAGATGAACCTAGAGAGGAAGAGAGCCAAAGAGACAAGTAAACTTACAACAGTAGCATCCACAGGGTGGTTTGGGGGCCACACAGAGGAGGGTGTGGAAGGGGCCTGAGGACCAGGGGTGTGTGTGAGACAGACAGACAGACTCAGCAGCACTGTGCGGTAGCCTGGCTGGTGCACACACACACACACACAAACACACACACACACACATGAGGTCGGGGTGTGCAGAAGGCGGAATTTCCGCACGGAAACTCGCACACGGTTCTGACGCCCTTGCAGGTCAAGCACAGGAGAATCACTCTCCCCTCTTGGCACGTCTCCTGATGTTTCACTCTGCCCACAGCCCAGGGTAAGCAGAGCCTGGCTGCTTGGCGGTGAGGGGACCAAGAAAGTGTCACAGGGATGACGGGTTAATGAGTCACGAACAACGCTGTGCTTGGCGGCGTGCCCGTTCTGAGTTCCGTCCTAAGCACTGTTGTTTCCAGCACCGCAGGAGCTCATGCAGCTGATGTTTCTCATGCCAGACGTTCTACCATCTGGACATGATGCGGTAAAACAATGAAAGTAGCTTTTGCCTGGAAATCAATTTGAGCTACCTCAGTAAATTCATTTTGAGTTTCATCAGAAGAGAAAAACAATGTTGATGATCACTGATCACCAACAATCACATGATGAATAATGACCCGCACGGAGGCAAGCTTTCACTTTCCACAGTTATTGCAAATCATGACCGCTATAGAGGCAGGACTGTTTTACATTTCAGGTGGAGAAAACATGTAATATTATCTTGTCACATGGATAAAAGATAAACTGAGGCATATTAAACACTTTAAGAGTTTATTTGGGTAAAAAGTGATTTGAATCAGGCAGCACCAGACCTGAAGTGGTTAGGAATGTTGCACCAACAGCTCAGGGAGAGACCTTTAAGAAAGCAGAAGCAGGGGCACCTGGGTGGCTCAGTTGGTTAAGGCTCTGACTCTTGATCTCAGCTCAGGTCTTGATCTCAGGGTCCTGGGTTCAAGCTCCACACTGGGCTCCATGCTGGGTATGGAGCCTACTTAAAAAAAAAAAAAAAAGATAAAGCCTCCTTGGCTGTTTGCAACTATTGAATATAATTTCATAACCTTGAAGCATTGATAGGCTTAGACTTTGGCCTACTTACCTAAGCCACCAGGGTGTCAGACCCCTCAGTCTAATGGCCTCCTTCTTTTTTTTAAAGATTTATTTATTTATTTATGAGAGAGAGAGAGAGAGAGAGAGAGAGAGAGAGAGAGAGAGAAACAGCATGAGAGGGGAGAGGGTCAGAGGGAGAAGCAGGCTCCTCACTGAGCCGGGAGCCCGATGCGGGGCTCGATCCCAGGACTCCGGGATCATGACCTGAGCTGAAGGCAGTCGCTTAACCAACTGAGCCACCCAGGCGCCCCTAATGGCCTCCTTCTTTAATTCACTTATCACTACATGGCATTAAGATAAAAGAAATGCATCACTTTTTTTTTAAGGTTTATATTTATTTATTTGACAGAGACAGCAAAAGAGGGACCCCAAGCAGGGGCAGAGGGAGAAGCAGGCTTCCCGCGGAGCAGGGAGCCCGATGTGGGGCTCGATCCCAGGACCCTGGGACCACGACCTGAGCCGAAGACAGACGCCTATCAACTGAGCCACCCAGGTGCCCCAAATGCATCACTTTTGATAAAGAAGAGAGCACAGTTCAGTTCAGTCTTACTTGCAACTTGAGTCTAATTCAATTAACAAACCTTTGTTTAACTCCCTGGGTTGGAAATACTCCCTATTCTTTACTTCAATGTTTTCCAAAAGAAATATTACTAGCATTTTGGATGGAAAAACTCTTTCTTTATACTCCATTGCAGTACACTCTCCTCTATACAATTGTCTATAGAACAAATGATAATATGTACTATATAATATACTATGTTTAGAATTTCTGGACCCCCACCCACAAAAATAAGTAGCACATCCCAGTCATTGTGACAACCAAAAAAATATCCCCAAATATATTTCCAAATGTAGATGAGAAGGTAGCAATGCTCTGGCTTGAGGACCTGGGAATATTAGCACAGATAGTTTCTTTACTGCTTGAATAAACAAAGTATTTTGTTTTACGTGATTTGCTCTATAGTGTCCTTTTAATTAAAAGTTGATTCCTTTTTGGAAGGGAGATTCATATTCCTTAGCTTCTTTTAAAAGACGAAGCATATATTTGTTTCCACAGTAGCAAGTGAAGAAAGGCCATTTCACAAGTAAGTTGAAAGCACACAGACTGTATCTCCCAGATACAGGAAACCTTGAGAAATTTAACACTGTATCATAGTTTTAGATGGAAAGGAATAGTTACATTAACAAGTATATTGTACTTAATAAATGTGTTACCTTTTTTTAAGTGCATAACTTAAAAAAAGAGTCCCACTTGGTCAGAGGTATGGTCCTCCCAGCCCAGACTGCATGATTCTAGAATTGCGGGACGCAGTAATGCTCTCCTAGACGTCTGCTCATGAGTTACATACATAGTCACGTAAATATGACGAGTATGGGAAAGCTTTCCATGATAAAGTAAGCCTTTCTAGGCATTTAAGGAAACATATCAGAGAGAGAAAAAGACAGAACTCTGCTTTAGGCTTCCCCCAGCCTAAAGGCTGACCTTTACAGGCACTGAGGGGAAAAATCAGGACATAATTATGTGAGGTTTCAATAGCAGCTCCTTCCCTCGCTCCAGTGTGTGCTTCACCACCAAGCAGTTAGCCGAATCCTGATGCTACCTGCCTGGTGATGTAAGCAAAATGTTAGAAATGATTAAGAAACGTTACTCGTTATTTCTAGAAACTGTCTTGGTTTTTAGGATGCCACTCTCATTGAATTATTTGTGCTACACACTGAAGAGTGGCTTGGGTCAAGCCTTGTGCACAGTTCCTCGCTTCTACCTGCCGTAAAGTGAGTAAGGTGCTCTTGGGCACAATCTAGAGACGAGGCACACAGGCAGGTGCGCAGTTACAGAGCAACGTGGCAGGTGCTCTCACGAAGGGGAAGCGGAGAGCTGCTGCAGCATCTGACCCTGAGACGGTCAGACAGAAAGCTCCCCGGCGACAGGCTGATGGGGCTCTTATAACACGAATACAGACAGGGCAAGGGAGGCAGAGAAGAACTTCAGACGGAACCCGCGTACGAAGTTACGGAGGCAGTCTTCAAATGGTACCATTGGACAACAGAAGTGCGGACTGGGTGGAAGGCGAAGGAAACGGGGCTGGAGAAGCAGGTGCGGCCCTGAACAGTCCTGTCGCCAGGCTGGCGAGCTGAGCCGTCAGCAGGTGCTAAACGGGCACATGACGCTGGCTTTGGGTTTCAGGACCGTCACCGTGGTGACGGTGTGCACGACGGGAGCCGCCGGAGGCATGCTGGTCCGGAGACCACGCGAACCGTCCAGGGGAGCTCTCGGGAGGCAGGCAGGACCTGCAGACTGGCCACGGACCGAACGGGCTGAAGAAGCGCCCTGAAGCGACTCGCATGCTTCTGACCAGAGGGCTGCTTTCTGCTTTCCCTTCCATCTCTCTTGTCTTCCCCTGACTTTTCCGGTGTTCTCACAGAGCTTACTCCACTACCAGCGCCCCTTTTCTTCCCGATAACTTGGCTGGCTCACAAATCTTACCATTTAGTCTTTCTTGCTTATATATATATGTTCACTTATACATTCATTAACTATACATTGCTAGTCCTCATGTTGCCTAAGCTCAAGTTTTTTATTTTGGCAAAGAAGGTCTAAAGCCTCAATTCACTTGGATGTTCCATTTCCTTTGCACTGTTCAAAATGATCATATTCTGCCAAATCAGCTTCTTTTCTCAGTGTTTCCTTTCAAGATGGAACTAGCTTTTCCCTCAACTTACAGGCTGGAAATACTTGGTTTGGTTCTCTCCTAGGTTCAAACTCTTGGACGTACACAAAGATCACAAAATGAGCCTATACTAGGGACAAAAGGGGAAGTTGAGGCAGCCGTCCGAGGAAGCCCAGGTTGCTTGGGCATCTCATCTCTAAGAGTAACGTGTGCAGGAATCGTATTACAGAGACGAAGCAAGATTTATCTAACAGGGTAGGAGGGTGATTACAGAATAAGACAGTAAGATTTTTGTTATTAAACTTGCCACTCTGCCAAACCCGTGGTTAGCTGCAATGCATTTTCTTCAAACATCTATCTTCCTTGAGGACCTCTGTGGCTCTATGGGCTTTCTCTTTTCTTAAGATTGTATGTATTTATTTGACACAGAAAGAGAGAGAGCATGAGCAGGGGGAGCTGCAGGAAGAGGGAGAAGCAGGCTCCTCACTAAGCAGGGAGCCCGATGCGGGACTCGATCCCAGGACCCCGGGATCATGACCTGAGCCGAAGGCAGACGCTTCACCGACTGAGCCACCCAGGCGCCCCTCTATGGGCTCTCTGCCCACCTTTCTACTCTAAGTAACAACCAGTGTCCCCTGCCTCCAATTCACATGCCGCTCTTCAGGTAGCAGTGATCCCTGCAAAGACTGTACCTGTCTTTCTTCCTCTACAGCACCAGCAAGTACTACCCCCACATTTCTCCCCACCCATCGCAGAGGCCACTGTACTGAACACAGCTCTTGCACAGGTTATTTCTCAGGACTTCTCTGAGGGCAGCAAAACTGAAGAAGAATAAAGTTGGAAGACCTTTCGAAACTCTTTTGACTTCAAAACTGGCCAGAAAGTTACAGAAATGAAGAGAGTATTGTACTGGTGAGAGAACAGATGAGCAGAATAAAGAGCACACAAATAGAACCAAAGAAATATAGGCGGCAATCTTCGATAAAAATGCAAAGGCAATTCTTTTTTTAATATATATTTTATTTTTTTATGTAATCTCTACCCCCACTGTAGGGCTCAAACTCATGACCCAGAGATCAAGAGTCACATGCTCTCCTGACAGAGCCAGCCAGGCACCCCCCAAAAACAAAGGCAATTCAGTGGAGAAAGAACAGTCTTTTCAACCAGTGGGGCTGGTACAACTAGGTATCCACATGCAAAAAACAAAACAAAAATAAGGAAGGAAGGAAGGGAGGGAGGGAGGGAGGAAGGAAGGAGAGAAAAAGAAAGAGAAAAAGAAAAAAAGGAATCTAGACACAGACTTTATAACTAGCACAAAAATTAACTCAAAATGCATCACAGACTTAAATGTAAAACACAAAACTATAAAACTTCTAGAAGATAGCAGAGGGGGAAACCTAGGTGAGCGTGGCTTTGGTGATAACTTTTTAGATACAACACCAAAAGCATGATCTGAGAAAGGAAGAAATTGGTAAGTTGGCTGCATTAAAACTAATAACTCTCGCTCTGCAGAAGCCGCTACTAAGAGAATGAAAACACAAGCTTAGCCTGGGAGAAAATATTTACAGAAGATGTATCTGACAAAGGACTTGTATCCAAAATATACTTAAAACTCAACAATCAGAAGACAAACAACCCAACTTAAAAAATCAGGATAAGATCCAAACAGACACTTCACCACATAAGATACACAGATGGCAAGTAAGCATATGGAAAAATGCTCGACATCATACGTCATTTGGGAATCGCAAATTAAAACAATGAGATACCACCATACATCTATTAGAATGGGTAAAATCCAGAAAAAACTGATAATACCAAATGGTATTAAGAATGTGGAGCAAAAGGAACCTTCATTCACTGTTTGTGGAAATGCAAAATGGTACAGCCACTTTGGAAGAGAGTTTGGAAGTTTCTTACAAAGTTAAATACAATGTTACATATGGTCCAGAAATTGTATTCCAGATATTTATCCAAATGAGTTGAAAACATAAAACTTACACATAAATATTTATAGCAACTTTATTCGTAATAAACCTGGAAGCAACCAAGACGTGCGTCAAAAGGGGAATGGATCAGCAAACTGTTATATGCATAAAAAGGAATATTATTCAGGGATTTTAAAAAGTTATCAAGCCTGAAAAGGCAGGGAGGAACCTTAAATGCATGCTTCTAAGTGAAAGAAGGCAGTCTGAAAGGCTGTGTTTTCCAACTACATGACAGCCTGGGAAAAGCAAAAGTACAGAGACAGTAACATGGTCAGTGTTGCCTGGGGCTCAGTTGAGGACAGGGGGAGTGAGAACCCCAGGGCGGTGACGCTGCCATGATGGATACAGGACATTGTGCATTGGTCAAAATCTACAGAACTGTACAGCACAAAGGGTTGAGCCCTAATGTAAACTATGAATCTCAGTAGATCATGTATCAACACCAGCATCCATTGTAACAAATGCGCCAGGCTAATGCAAGGTGTTAGTAAGGGAAATCGTACTGGGAAGAGGAGGGGGTATGTGGGACTCTGCACAGCGATCCGCTGTGCAGCCCCCCACTGCACATAAAGTCACTCCATGCCATTTCAGCATATGGCACTCCTCTCCTCTCCCACGCTGAACATCTAGAGGACAATCTCCAGTCCCCCACTGTGGTAGAGAAGCAATCGTACCCAGCAGTGAGGAATGGGCCAGAGACCCCAAATCTAAGTGCTTCTTAACCAACTTTAACTTTCCTTGTTTTAGCAGCCTGCTGCACTCTCACTCCCGGACATAGCGGCTATTGTCTTAGGGGATCCCATTGTACGAACTGAGTTTTGTCACCGACAGAGAGTATGCAAAATCAATTGGCCTTAGTCAATATTCTTTCCTGCTTCTAAAACTGTTAACTGCCCTTCCATTTTTCCTTGCTGTTGTGAGTTTGTGCATTTTTTAAAATCTGTTTTAGTCTTGCCTGGGAGGGAATTAAATTAGTTGCTCTAGTTATCATTATCTTTACCCATATGTTCACATTTCTGGTAATAAATAGTACAATGTGCATTTTAGAACGATACCACACACTCAGCAACTTCCTTTTTTCAACCAACATTGTGCTTTTGAGCCCTATTCTTGTCAACAGCCACATAGTTTATTTCCTTTAATTGCCATATTGCATTCTATTGTCTGACTGTAATAATTTATTCCTATATTTGACATACTTTTTACAAAAATGTTTTCGGGGGCACCTGGGTGGCTCAGTTGGTTAAGCGTCTGCCTTCGGCTCAGGTCATGATCCCAGGGTCCTGGGATCCAGCCCCACATCGGGCTCCCTGCTCAGTGGGGAGTCTGCTTCTCCCTCTCCCTCTGCCACTCCCCCTGCTTGTGTTCTCTCTGTGTCAAATAAATAAATAAAATCTTTAAAAAGATAAAATAAAATAAAAAATGTTTTCAGTTTTCATTTTGCACACCAGCACTTGGAGCCTGCCAGGCTTGCTATACATTATACAAGTGTGTGACACACAGACGTTGTGTGTGAGTGAAAGGGAACATGGACAGAACACCAGTAGGAGGAGCATTCAACTCTTGATGTTGGGGTTGTGAGTTTGAGTCCTTAAAGTTTATTTAAAGAAAGCGCTATACCCCTACCTTGGCTATACCTTGGGTATAGCGCTTTCTTAAAATAAACAAACTTTAAGGATTGGGAAAACAAATAAACTCAAATTGCACTAAATACAATATGGTTTAGTCAAAAGGAATAATTCTTACAAGACCATAAGCATTCTGTAATAACAAAACATTATCATGAAGGCAGTTATATTCATTTTCCGTTAAACAAGCTGACCAAAACCTGGAATCCAGTCTGATCCCTGCTTTTCTCTTTAAGTCATTAAATATGAACAATTCCCTTTCCTCTTTTTTTTTAAAGGTTTTATTTATTTATTTGAGAGAGAGAGAGAATGAGAGAAAGCACAAGAGGGAAGAGGGTCAGAGGGAGAAGCCCCCGCCGAGCAGGAAGCCCGATGTGGGACTCGATCCCGGGACTCCAGGATCATGACCTGAGCCGAAGGCAGTCGCTTAACCAACTGAGCCACCCAGGCGCCCCCTTTCCTCTTGAAGAGTCCTGTTAGAGCAAGAGCACCCCACCTGAGGGGAATGCAGACCCTGCAGGAGGGGCCTTAAGCTCCCTTCAGATCCTCTATCAGAGCAAAATGCACAGCTGCTGGCCATTCTGGTGGTTGCTCCATGAACAGAGCTGCTTGGCATCAGGATCAGGGAGCTCTTCTGCTTTCAGCAGGCACGGGATGTCCCACCCAGCGTCATTCCATAGTAATGCCGACACACTTGGCAAACGTGTGATCGCCCCCACCGCGGGCAGCAAGGATGTCACCGTCACCTGGTGTCCCGTGATCAGACATTCAGTACCCGTGAGAAGGGGCCCCGAAAGAGAGTATTTTATCTACAGAAAATAGACAGGAATTGTAACTGATTTTTCCCGTATGACATGGTCCTATGTGAGAATTTTAAAAGTAGACAATGAAAGGAAAATATTGAATTGTGATCCCTCATTGAAATTTGAAGGATTACAAAAAAGCTTAGAAAATCTACCCATTCCCCACACAATTATTATTATCTGTGCTTCCAAATGTTACCCAGGAAAATCACTTCTTTGATAAAGCCTGGCTAAAAAAAAAAAAAAAAATCGGGCGCCCGGGTGGCTCAGTTGGTTAAGCGACCGCCTTCAGCTCAGGCCATGATCCTGGAGTCCCGGATCAACGCGGGTTCTGCTTCTCCCTCTGCCACTCCCCCCTCTCATGCTCTATCTCTCTCATTCTCTCTCAAAATAAATAAAATCTTCAAAAAAAAAAAAAAACCCTAAAATTAAAATAAAAAGGGAACTTTAAACTTTGCAATCTCTGAATTTGGGCATAATATAAACCATGGGATATGAATTTATGAAATCTTTCTGCTGCCAGTGTCGCATCTATAATGGCTGATCAGGTGGTCATTACTTTCTTGCATTTTTCTGTATAACATCATTCATGATCGACACCAAAGTCAAAATTCACGCAGATCACTTAGTTTGCGGACAGTACTTAAAGATGTTAGAACATGTAATGGGAAAAGGATCCCTATTAGAACAATAAATTCAAAAAAAAAAACTTAAGAAATGTGGAGGGTCTCTATTGGGAATTTTTAAAAAAAAACCATTGCCTTATAAGAAGGAAGCCTTTAATAAATAGAAATATATGCCTTGTTCTTAATCTAGCAATTCAATGTAATCCAAATATAAACACAAAAAATAATGGATGGACTGAAGGAGGGAGATAACAGAATGATATTAATGTTCATCTGGAAAAACACACACATACTAATCAGAAAAGCACTGTTAGAGAGCAGTGATGAGGACAAGCCTTACAAGATACTAACAATATAGCTTATAAATAAGATGAAAAAGAGGGAGGCAAACCACAGGAGACTTAACTCTAGGAAACAAGCTGCGGGAGGCTGGAGGGGAGGTCGGTGGGGAGATGTGGTAACTGGGTGATGTGATGAGCACTGGGTGTTACACGCAACTGATGAATCACGGAATTCTACTCCTGAAACTAATAATACACTTTATATTAACTAACTTGAAGTTAAATAAAAAAATAAAAATTTAAAGAATTTTTAAAAATGTATTTTAAAGCCATGATGATTACAACGCATTAGTCCTGGAGAGGAAATGGACCAACAGGAGGAAGTGGAGTCCACCTGCCCCCACTGCTCGCTACCAGCTGCTCACCGCGCACTGTGGCCTGGCTGGCTATGGAACTGCAGGTAGTCCAGGGTCGACTTGCTACAGTTACAGTTTGGTCTGCCCTGACTTGTATCAGCCGCCTCCCCTCCTGCCTCCTGGTGGGGTCTCTGAAGTCACCAGGATCTCACTGATCTAACTTCCTCAGTCCAGGACTGTATAGATTTTCCTGTGATTAGGAAAATTCAGTTACAATGACTTTATATCTTTTATAGATAAAGCCTATCTTTCCTTGCAATATGTATTTACAAGTAAGATAAAATCATTCGGGGGACGCCTGGGTGGCTCGGCCGGTGAGGCATCTGCCTTCCGCTCAGGTCATGATCCAGGACCAAGCCCCAC